>NC_084593.1:46429328-46701828 GCF_033807715.1 Cololabis saira | reverse complement strand
TTTAAAATTTTATATTTTTTCCTTATTCAATTTTTTTTCAATTCAATTTTATTTATATAGCGTCTAATACAACAGATGTTGTCTCTAGACGCTTTCCAGAGATCCAGAACATGAACATAAACATAAACATAAACATAAACCCCCGAGCAATTATTATATAAACAATGGCAGGTAAAAACTCCCATAGTGGGAGAAAAGCCTTGAGCCAAACAGTGGCAAGGAAAAACTCCCCTTTAGGAGGGAAGAAACCTTGAGCAGGACCAGGCTCATAAGGGGGGACCCTCCTGCCGAAGGCCAGGCTGGGGGAGTCAGGGACGTCAACAGCACACAGCAGGCAGGTGGAAGCAGCAACGGGATGACCAGAGGGGGGGGGGGGGGGGGGGGCGTCAGCAGCACACAACAGTCATGTGGAAGCAGCAGCGGGATGACCAGAGGTGGGGGGGGGGGGGGGGGGGGTTGGGGGCGTCAGCAGCACACAACAGTCATGTGGAAGCAGCAGCGGGATGACCAGAGGGGGGGGGGGTGCAGGCAGGCGGAAGCAGCAACAGCAGACATCCACGTAGGCAGGTGGAAGCAGCAACGGGATGACCGGGGATGGGGGGGGAGGGCCGGGAACACAGGCCAGAGCGCAGCTCCCGAGGCTCCAGCCTGCAAACATACACAAAAGAAAAAAAAAAGGGGGGCCGGCACAAGAAACTACAGGAACGATGGACAAAAATGATAGCTATGAGATATTTATAATAAATAAAAATGGTAATGGAGAAGAGAGGCAGGGAAAAGGAGAGGAGAAGAAGGGTGGGAGGCACTGCCCAGCGAACTTATGTGTTCGAAATAAACAATATAATCCATTAATCAATATTTCAAATGCTTTATTGCAGCAATATTGCAAAGAAAATGCTACATTTAGTCTGAGCTAGGGCAGCACGGTGGCTTAGTGGTTAGCACTGTTGCCTCACAGCAAGAAGGTCCCCAGTTTGACTCCCAGGCCCAGCAGGGTCTTTCTGTGTGGAGTTTGCATGTTCTCGCCCTGCTTGCGTGGGTTTTCTACGGTTACACCGGTTTCCTCCCACAGTCCAAAAACATGCATATTAGGTTAATTGATGATTCTAAATTGCCCGTTGGTGTGAGTGTGAAATGAGCTGGGATAGGCTCCAGCAGACCCCCATGACCCTGCAAAGGATAAAGCGGGTATAGATAATGGATGGATGGATAGTCTGGGCTACCTACCTAGATGTTTCTTACCCTGAAAATAAAACATAGAAATTCAAACTAATTTTATCTATACAGCTCAAAACCATCACTAAACCTGACAGTCATTTCAAGTGGAATGATACCAGTCAAACAATAATATTGAAAGTGTCTTTCAAGTGCATTTTTGCAGTAATATCGCTGCAGAACAAAGAAAATACTACATTTAATCTGGGCTACCTCACCCATCAGACAATCTGTTTTCAATCAGGATTTGTCGTTTAAACCGTATGTTAATCAGGTTTGTAAAATAGCGTTTTTCCATCTCCGTAATATTGCAAAAATGAGGAAAATCCTCTCGCAGAGTGATGCAGAAAAACTAGTTCATGCGTTTGTATCTTCTAGACTAGATTACTGTAATGTGTTATTAGCAGGATGTCCAAGTAATTTGCTGAATAGGCTCCAGCTAATCCAAAATGCAGCAGCCCGAGTGCTGACAGGAATCAGCAGGAGAGACCACGTCTCTCCAGAGTTAGCGCCGCTCCATTGGCTACCTGTAAAATTCAGAATCCAATTAAAATTTGTATTACTTGCATATAAAGCCCAAAACGTCTTAGCTCCGCAGTATTTGCAAGACCTAATAGTGCCTTATGTTCCTGGCAGAGCTCTCCGCTCTCAGAGTGCAGGTTTGGAATAGAATAGAATAGAATAGAATAGAATAGAATAGAATAGAATAGAATAGAATAGAAGACTTTATCGATGACTAATTTACTCGTAGTTCCTAGACTATCCAAATGTAGATTTGGAGGGCGGGCATTCTGCTATCAGGCACCATTACTATGGAACCAACTTCCAATCTGGGTTAAGGAGGCTGACACCACCTCCACCTTTAAAACTAAACTTAAAACCTTTCTGTTTAGTAAAGCCTATAGTTAGTGTTTAGTAAACCTCTAGCTGGTGTTGGTAAATCTCTAGTTAGTGTAAACTCTAGTGTGTTAGAGTCAGTAGTCATAGTTGCAGCTATAGAACAAGACTATAATAGTTAGTTTCAAACATAGCTTCGCGGTAGATATGCTGCTATAGGCTTATGCTGCAGGGGGGCACCGACATGATCCGCTGGGCGGTGCCTCTCACCCTTCTTCTCCTCTCCTTTTCCCTTCCTCTCTTCTCCATTTCGATTTTTATTTATTATAAATATCTCATAGCTATCATTTTTTCCTGTAGTTTCTTGTGCTGGCCCCCTTTTTTCTCTTTTGTGGAGCTGCGTTCTGGCCTGCGGACCCCCCACCCCTGGTCATCCCGCTGCTGCTTCCACCTGCCTGCTGTCTGCTGTTGACGTCCCCGACCCCCAGTCTGGCCTTCAGCAGGAGGGTCCCCCCTTATGATCCAGGTCCTGGTCCAGGTTTCTTCCTCCTAAAGGGGAGTTTTTCCTTGCCACTGTTTGGCTTAAGGCTTTTCTCCCACTAGGGGAGTTTTTACCTGCCATTGTTTATGTAATAATTGCTCGGGGGTTTATGTTTATGTTTATGTTCATGTTCTGGATCTCTGGAAAGCGTCTAGAGACAACTTCTGCTGTATTAGACACTATATAAATGAAATTGAATTGAATTGCAACAGAAAATAAAACATAGAAAAATAAATAACAAAAATAATAAATATAACCTGTGTGGTCCGTTCAATCTGGCAGAAACCACCATATATTAGATATAATACCACAGCAAAAGGTGCAGGTTTTCTGGGACCGGAGACTTCAGTCTTCTGTGTAGGCACTTCCAGGATAGTGTCACACTGACACCACCAGGGGGCAGAGGACCCTTGTTGGACAGAGAGAGATGACAAGGGTTAAACTAAGCTCATAAAAAGAACATAGGACACAGTAAAGCAGAATTCTATTTAAAATATAGGCCCACATAGAGGAACAGCATACCTTTACCTAGTAGAGCTTCCAATCTGGGTTAAGGAGGCTGACACCACCTCCACCTTTAAAACTAAACTTAAAACATTTCTGTTTAGTAAAGCCTATAGTTAGTGTTTAGTAAACCTCTAGCTGGTGTTGGTAAATCTTTAGGTAGTGTAAACTCTAGTGTGCCAGAGTCGCTCCTGTAGTTTCTTGTGCTGGCCCCCCCTTCTCCTCCCTTTTCTCTCTTTTGTCCATGTTGCAGCATCCTTTGCCGGACACCGGAACCTGCAGTGTGGGAGTGAGGGGGGCAGGGTAACGGCCCGGGCAGGTGGGGGAGAGGTTTGTCCGTCAAGACTCCTCTCCCTGGCCCTGCCCCTTTTCAACCTTTCCCCGACCCTGCACCCCAACCTGGGACTTGATGATTGGGCCGGAGCTTCGGGAGCTGCGTGATGGCCTGCTGTCCCCACCCCCGGTCACCCCGTTGCTGCTTCCACCTGCCTGCTGTGCTGTTGCCGTCCCTGACCCACCAGTCTGGCCCTCGGCAGGAGGGTCCCCCCTTACGAGCCTGGTCCTGCTCAAGGTTTCTTCCCTCCTAAAGGGGAGTTTTTCCTTGCCACTGTTTGGCTTAAGGTTTTTCTCCCACTAGGGGAGTTTTTACCTACCATTGTTTATGTAATAACTGCTCGGGGGTCATGTTCTGGGTATGGGTCTCTGGAAAGCGTCTAGAGACAACTCTGTTGTATTAGACGCTATATAAATAAAATTGAAATGAATTGAATTGAATTGAATTGAATAGAGCTGCAGCCTCCTTGATGATGTGTTGAATCTTCTCAGCAGTTTCTCTCTCCACTCTCCAGTGAACTTTTGGGTGAGGTCCTTCTCAACAGCAATCTGACCATGCACCTTCTGTGTTCACTGAACAAGTTCTTCAACATTGAGAATGAATTTTCACATGTTGCAGTTGATGCACCAAAGGTTAAGCTGAGCTTCAGTGTTTCTATGACAGTTGGCATAGCTGCCAGAGACATGCTGTATGTTTTCAAAATGTCCTGCGTTGTCCAGCTTTTGTGTTTGTCAGATTTGGCCATTTCATCTTTCAAAAAGCACTTTGCCACAGTAAACTCAGCTTCTTTAGCATCTATCCCTGTCAAGTCCAACAGAGGCTTAACTTCAGGCCAGCTGACAGTCTAGCCGGGGCCCCGGAAAAAATAATCTAAGATGGGCCCCCCTGCGCCCGGATCTCTCCTTCTCCCTCTTCCTCTCCTCTCCCTCTGATCTTCAGGTTTTTATACAAGCTAATGGACGTTAGCATTAGAGCTAGCCAGTTAGGTTAAGTTACAAGGTTGGTAAACGTTGTAACTGTTTCTTACCTTGCTCTACGCTGACTTTATTAATTCCAGCTTCACCGTCACCCCCTTTTTAAAATATTTGTGTAGAGAATCTCTGAGGCCTCTATTTTCTTCTTCTCTTCTTCTCTTTTCTCTTCTTTTTTGAGCACCGGACTTGTGCTGACCGGACAGTTTGAGCGCACTGAACTTCAAATTAAATGATAACATCAAATTTTGATCAGCGGCCAAACCATTTTTGTGTTGGGGGTTCTTGACCACTATTTCAAGGACAATTAGGAAGAAAACAGATAAGCTTTTATGTAACTCAAATACTATACATTTTTTTCCCACAAATAGGCATATTTTGAAACATTTTGAAAAATGATTCCATAATTTAATGAGAATAAAAAAAAAAAATTAATGGATGGATGGATGGATGGATGGATGGATGGATGGATGGATGGATGGATGGATGGATGGATGGATGGATGGATGGATGATGGATAGATGGATGATGGATGGATGGATGGATGGATGGTTGGATGGTTGGATGGATGATGGATGGATGGATGGATGGATGATGGATGGATGGATGGGTGGATAGCTGGTTGGATGGATGATGGATGGATGGATGGATGGATGGATGGATGGATGGATGGATGGATGGATGGTTGGATGGATGGACAAACCAAAATTACATGACACCACTCAATGTCTCTCTTGTCATGTGTGTACTTTTCAGTTGATCTTCCTCAATTTGTTGTCTTCAGCTCATCTTCCTGGCTTTTTCTTCTTCTCTTCAATCCATCTTCTTCTCTTCTGCAAATAGTCCTCTTTCCAGAGCCTCCTTTCTTCTACAAATTTTTCGTTTCTTCTGATAAATATTTCACCTGACTTTGGCAATTTCTTGAATTTTCAGCAGTTCAGCTTTGTTTTTCAGGCACTTGCAGCACTCATTCACTCACTCATCTCAGCATTCAACCCTGCATTTAAAAAAGGAAATGCAGCGTTTTTTTTAGTTTTTTTTTCTTTTTATTGAAAGACAAGATGCAAACAACACAATCCAACCGCCAGGGGGAGACACACACTCATCGGCGGAAAATCAGGACACAATGAAACAATGAACTACAAAAATACATTGAAAAGAGACATAAACTTAAGGTCTTGATGGCCTTTGCATTGGTGGAGAGACTAATGGCTCTAATGTATTGTTTGACCTCATTTTCAAAAATACAAAAAACAGGCTTTTGATTTGTATACCGGGATTTATGAATAAACCATTTTGTCAAAAGTATAAGATTAATAATATAAAATTGGTTTTTTTTTGACAGAAGGATAGTCAATGAAGCCAAACAATACATGTTCAAAGCAAAGGGAGAAATGTGGTTCAACACAAACACAAATCAAATGACAGATATGGACCATAATGTTGTAGTGAAAGAGCAACTCCAAAATAAATGAAAAACATCTTCATTGATCCTTCACAGAAACAACAGACAATGTATTTTTTGAAGCGTTGAAGAAACATTTTACATGGGTAGACTCTGAATTATTTTAAAATAAACTTATTTCATTTTATTTGTAATTAAGTATTTTGCAGGTAACGACCAAATCTTTTTCCAATCAAGATAGTTAACATGGTTATTTCAATAAGAAACCACATATGGAATTGATACAACATCCTTCTGAAACAATGCACGTAAATGACGATTATTATTACGTCTTGAGGAGAAACAAATCTTTCCAATTTCCAGTTTAGTCGGAATGTCGGATCAAAAGACAAGCAGCCTTTTCTAGTTAGACTGTAACAATTACATTTTTAAATAAAGTTTAGCTGAAAAAAACCCGCTGGAGTGCTGCCTCCTGATTGGCTGCAGCTGGAGTGCTGCCTCCTGATTGGCTGCAGCTCTGCCGTGTTGTGTTCTATGGTGGTGATATTCCAACTGGGGTTAAAATAAACCGTGTTTTCCTCTTTATCCCGGATTAACTAGCTCGTTTCTGAACATGCAAGAGTCTCATCAAACGGGTGTGACCTATTTATGGGAGCGGAGACGGTGAGATACAGGTAGGTGCCGGGAAAAAACAGTCAAGATGTGAAACTAGTAGGATACCTTTACTAAAGGTTTAACACAGTTCAGTCCCGGACCGGGACACCGGGACTTAAGGACAGATTTAGCTTCGATGGAGGGAGCTTTGGGGTTTTATAACAGCAGAAAATGAGTCTACAAACCACAGACAAGTATTATTCCAGACACGAGGCAACGTTTTTAAAGCCGCTGTTGCGGAACGGAAGCGTCGTGGTCGGCGGTAGGACGGTAACCATGGCAACAAAAGGGAGGACATCAGGCGGCATTTTCCATAGATTACTATAGCCTGAGTTATGGTTCCGCGTTAAATCGTCGGCGTAGCCGGTGCGCGTCGCCGCGTACCCTACGCCGTAGGCTACGCGTTGTTTTGACGCGGAACCATAAATCAGCCTTAAGGTGTATATAGAACCCCCCCCCCACGGTCTACTGTATATGATGGTCTCCTGAAAATAATCAATAACTTAATAATGAATTACAAACTGTTTTTCACACATTATTTTCAATTACATTTCAAATTATAAAAATCCCTTGTAAGTCAAGTATAACGGTCAATGACGTGACGCCTATATTTTCAGAAAAACTGATTTTTTTTCAATTCAAAAAAGGTTTAAATGGATAAAAAAATAGCATATATATGAACTGCCTGTCCCACGTATGGACACACTTTAATTTTACAAAAAATACTAGTTATTTGGGATTTTGTTGTTGTTTTAAGCGTCAAAATGTCATGTGGTGCGACCGTCCGACCATGACTCTTGTTTTGAAATCACTCTAAATGTTTTTAAATCAATCTTCTTCTATCTGGCATGATTTCCGAAATGTCTTGTAGTGTGTAAGATTGCAACACATTTGTATTTATATTTCCATCATGATATAGAAACAAAGTTTTACTGATGTCCATTTTATGAAATATCATGTGGCGCGACCATTAAAAAAACAACAATTTTTGTATAATACTGAAAACTTGTAAAAAAAAGATGTCAACATGTTAAGGAAATTAATTTATTTTAATATGAATCATGGTTGCACCACATGACCTTTTTTAAGGCTAGTGCCAATTAATCTTGACAAAAAACTCTGAAATAACTTTATTTAAAATTTTTATATGAATTTATGTGTACACAACATTCTTAATGTTTGAACGACTGCAATGGATATTCTTTTTTTTTATTATTTTAAAATTGACCTGTTGAAAATCCTTATTCGTCATTGACCCATAAACATTCTTGCACGACCAATGTACATGAACAATGTCTCAGAACAGGAGAAAAAAGTTACCTCTCTTGTAAACTTTTTAATGCAAATGACTTTTGCAAAGACTTATATTTGTGTAAAGGTGGTAATGTCTTTATCTATCTTTGTAGAGATCTCTTGTAAACAAATAATATAAATAATGCCATGTGCAAAGGAGGTAGTGTGGCTTGTAAACAAAATGATAAATAAAACTAAAAAATGTCAAGGCAAAACTAAAAAATATTTGCAAATAAACATTGCCATGTGTAAGGTAACCAATGTTTTGCATCTTTTCACCAAATATTTTAAAATAGTGCCATGGCCCATGTGCAAAAATGTAAGTATTAAAATAAAGTATAAAAAAGGCTTAATATATCTAAGCCTTACGGCAACCTTCTCCCTCTCAGTGTTGCATATTGGGAAGCATGGTTTGCCAAAAATATTCTTGCAATGGTATGGTGTAAGAAGTGTTTGAGGCCGTGTGCATGGAAAGTCCACCAAGTTTCTTCAAGCTTCTATAAAAGGAAAAGATTGTAGTGTTTCTTCACAATATTCATGGAATTCACAAAAATCTAAACAGTGTCCTGCTAGTGAGTGGCCACTACAGTGTATTTAATCATTTGTCTTAGGTATGTATAATAATAATAATAATAATAATAATAATAATAATAATAATAACTGACCAGCAGTGGTCTCATCTTTTTTCTAAACTGACTATGTCAGAGGCCAACAGATGGGTTTCTTGTAGAAAAACAATCTTTTTTTTTTTTTTTTTTTATATATTTTTATCCCGGTTTTTTTCCCATTTTTTTTTTACCACCCTGTGCTCCTACCTACTGACAGTCCTGGGCATTGCCATCCTCTACCAACCCCGGGAGGGCCCTGCACTGAGCTCAGGTCTCCTCCTTAACCTGAGGAGTGAGCGGGCCGCATCTTTGACCAGAAAAACAATCTTTGACTTTAGATGTTTCAACCTGTTTATAATTTGTTTCAGTTTAGTCCAGGGGTCGGCAACCCAAAATGTTTTAGAGCCATATTGGACCAAAAACACAAAAAACAAATATATCTGGAGCCGCAAAAAATAAAAAGTCTTGTATAAGCCTTAGAATGAAGACAAATGGCGAAATGTCGAGAAAAAAGTCGAAATGTCGAAATTAATGTTGAAGTACAATCTCGAGGAAAAAAGTGGAAATGTTGAGAAAAAAGTGGAAATGTCGAGACGAAAAAGGAAAGGAAAAAGGAAAAAAAAGAAAATAAAGAGGAAAAAATAGAAGAAAAAAAGGCCAAACTTTTTTTAAAAAGCTCCAGGAGCCACTAGGGCGGCGCTAAAGAACCGCATGCGGCTCTAGAGCCGCGGGTTGCCGACCCCTGGTTTAGTCAGTTTGCTAAACCCCCTAACATTCCAACAAGTAATCTTAATTTCAGAATTGTTCATTAACACTGTTTTCTACTTTGATGACATCTTTTCAGAATCAGAATCAGAATCAGCTTTATTGGCCAGGTTCGAACAATGTCCAACAAGGAATTTGACTCCGGTAGTTTTGCTCTCTATGGTGTTAAAGGTGTTAAATAAACAAATGAACAATAGACAAATGTGGAATTTCTATGTACAAAATTATAAACATTTTAAGGTGCAGCAGTGATATCTTGATAAGGATATAAATGTGGTTGACCCGGCCAAAATCATATCCATAAATATAATATACAGTGGGGGGGGGGGGGGGAGAAAAGCAACAACTAGACAACTAACTAAAAAAACAACAACTAGAAACAAAAAAAATACCAATCCCACCCCCAATAGCATTCCCGAACTGAAATGCTTTCCCACCCCCCCTTGTTAAACCAACTTTGGCTCTGGACAGAAAAGCCATGAGCCCACACAACCATAATATATCCTATTTTATTATAAACCCCTTTTTCTGTTCTCAGATAAAACCAAATTTGTTCATAAAAAAAAAAAAGATGACATTGATCATGCTGTACCACAAATAATGTTGGTTTGTAAGCTGCACCACAATTAATAATAAAATAGAATAGATTGTCTACATGTTCTTAACTTTTATCACGTCTCTTTATCTTTAGTCCCTGACTCCAACTCAAAATTCAAACCATTTGACTCTTCAGTTAACAGTCTTCATCAGTTTCTGTGTATCGCTTGTACCTTACGTGTTTGTCTTCTTTCTTGATGCGTTCAATGTCCGTCGTATCTTCAAGGACTGTTTATCATGTCAGCACAGTGGTCTGTACTCACTTTATGCCGGTCGTGTGATGTCCTGGTGAAACTTTTCCCGCTTCTTGTGGTGTTGAGAAGAGATGGATTTTGCCATTGTGGAGTACTTTCAAATTACAAGGATTATGTTGAAATCCTGGAAAGGCTCCCATGGACAGGAACTGGACACGGATACGGACCGTTTCTGCAGACAAATCTTGGGAGAAAGACAGCTTGACTCTGTCATGCTTGATCTCCCGCTGACTTGTTTCACGGTACACAAATTCCTTATCCTGAAACTTCAGAAAGCGGCCGAGAACCACTCGGTTCTGGTTGGGTTTGGTTTGGCCGGTAAGGTGCGGTGCACTCGATCCAGAGGGAAGCTTCTATTTCGGCAGCCCACCCATCGCGGTAGCAGGTCGTTCACAAAGTCGAAGAGTGGTGTATTTCCTTCAGCTCGTTCTCGTAGACTCAGCAGCCGCAGATTCTTTCGTCTGCCTCGGTTTTCCAGGTCCTCTGTTTTTGATTCAAGAAAGGCAAGCCGTTTTGAAGCTGACGCTAGTAGATCTTGAGTGCACCTTAACTCATCTTCTGCTGTTGATAGGCGTGTTTCTGCCTCTCCGACACCAGTTGTGTTTGCAGACACGTCTCGTTCCACTTCTGAAAGTTTGCCTTCCATTGTCACAATTGAGTTCACCACATCAGATAGACGGTGTTCAATGTTGTCCAGTTTTGACCCAAAGTCCGAGCGGAGAGACTTCAACTTGCCTTGCGTCTTCTAGTGAAAATTTCACACTCTTTTGTTGCAGGCGGGTTAGACGTATCAAGAACCACTCTGTTTACTCAAAGGTTTTGGTGCGTTGGTGGGATTTTTACGAAGTTTGTGTTTGGTTCGTGGAGCTCTAGTTATAGTGTTATAGTTAACATACACTAGCTTCTTTGTTGGTTTTATAATCCCTTTGACCACCCCTACACCACATAACATTAATAGACGATTTTAGAAATTCACCCATTATTCACCCATATTCACTCTTCAGTGAGGGCTGATTGTTTAAAAAAAAGGTTATGAAAGCAGCATTATCAATACACTTCAACCAATGTGAGGGGTGTCCCATGTCTATAACAGTTTGTCACCGCCGGTTTTGCAATAGTCTTGATTTTGGCCCGATCCTGCTTCTTCTTGTTTGCAGTAAAAACTCATTGAGTCAAGGTGTTATCAACAACTCTGCAGCTGTTCTTGTTCTGAAAGGCGCTGTTGGACACTGCTAAATGAATCGTCACATTGTGCTGGCCCTTTCCAGATTGTGATTGGTTGGGTGTGTTCAGTATCCGAGGCAGCTGTGAAGGCAGGCTAGTAGACCCAGGTCACCGGAGGGACCTAGTCCATTTATATGACTGGTCACGTTGATAAATAACCAAATCATCAGGATATGACAGCCATCATAGTCATAAACAACTACTGATTAAAAAAAAAAGACATAAAGCTTAAGAAGAACAAACATGAGCGTGGGTCATTAGAAGTCTTTAATGTTGATGTGTGAAGGAAACTGATCGGTGACCAGGGAGCGCTGGTCTGCAGCGTGTCCCAACAGGGCCAGTGAATGACTCACTCTATCTGTGTTGTGTCCACAGCTGAGGAGTCTGGATGGATCAGGACCAGCCACGCAGGCAGAGAGATTCTAGTCCAGGGTCTGGTCCAACAGCAGGTGAGCAGCACAGCAACTTGATAACTGGTTCTGGAGAAGGTACTAGTTCAGGACATGGGTGATGGTGCTGATGACTTTCATTTGAATAAGAGAACAGCAGCTGAAAAGAAAGTCAGGAAGATCTGGACTGGAAGACAGGTGAGACAGGACCACAGTTCTGACAGGACCACGGTTCTGACAGGACCACGGTTCTGACAGCACCACGGTTCTGACAGGACCACGGTTCTGACAGGACCACGGTTCTGACAGCACCACGGTTCTGACAGGACCACGGTTCTGACAGGACCACGGTTCTAACAGGACCGCGGTTCTAACAGGACCACGGTTCTGACAGGACCACGGTTCTGACAGGACCACGGTTCTGACAGGACCACGGTTCTGACAGGACCACGGTTCTGACAGGACCACGGTTCTGACAGGACCACGGTTCTGACAGCACCACGGTTCTGACAGCACCACGGTTCTGACAGGACCACGGTTCTGACAGCACCACAGTTCTGACAGGACCACGGTTCTGACAGGACCACGGTTCTGACAGCACCACGGTTCTGACAGGACCACAGTTCTGACAGCACCACAGTTCTGACAGGACCGCGGTTCTGACAGGACCATGCATGAGGTATGAAAACTAAAATAAAAGTCTAAACTTCAAACAGTTCGAAGAGGAAAAAAACATTGGTGGTTACATGAGTACAAGGCCAAGTTCACAATATTTGAGGAGCAAAAGAAGACAAAGACAAACTAAACCATGGTTCCTCTCCATCAGTGTAGCCAATTATTTTGTAACCATAAATCTACATATTTACATTTTTGTCAGAAAAAAACTGTATGAACATGGTGAGAGACCCCCATGCCTTGGCTAACGTTGACTCCTTAAATAATTTTATCAGACTGATCAATCTTTAAATCTGTCTCCCTATGATGCATTCAAGTACAGCAGTCTTATCAATACACATCTGAAGTTACATGAGTAAAATGCTTTCTTTTTTTCCTTCAATCTTTTTACATCAAACACAAACTTTTGACACATACACATTTTCAATGTTTCACAGTAACAACCTCACGATGTAAAATCGTATAAAACTACAAAGATATGCATAATCAGAGGTGTGGCCTTTTGATCGGCAGCCAATGCAGCCAATGGAAATCACTGCAATCATTTTAGCTACTTAGCGCATATTGACTCCTGAGCTGTGAATAAAAACCAAACGGACCATAATTATTCAGATAATAAAGGCAGTTGGTTCTGGTGTGTTGTGTATTTTAGACCATCACAATTGGTTGCGGGTGAACCTTGCAGTTAGTCATCTGCAGTGCTGGAGGGAGAATTCATGTGTCTCAAAGGAGTTCTGCTAGTCTTGGTTTCAGTTCTGTTACTCCTGGTATCAGCTCTGCAAGTCCTGCGGTGCGTCCCAAATGCCATACTAAACAGTATATACTCAAAAAGTATACTTTAGTTCGGCACACTTTTGAGTAGGGCCCAATCCACCTCCTACTTTCTTTCACTCGCCCTTCTTTTCTTCACTACCCCTAAAAAAGAAGGGACAGATTTTAGGGCACTTGTAATCTTCCCAGGGGCCTGTCCCAATACTCCCACTACTCCTACTTTCATCCCTACCCCTAATCAGGAAGCTGAGAGCCAAAAGCTGTTTTAATTTCAGCTGTAGCGCTGTTAATATGCCACTTTATTATGTTTTAATATTTTTTCAGGCGTAAAAGTAACCGTTAAGATCCCCAACCTGGGCTCAGTTTATCCAAATAACGCCTGTTAAGAAATTTGATCCGATGTTTTCGGCGATGATGATTCGGCTCGGAGCAGCAGCCGTGATCGCCCTGCGCCGTCGTCCCGGGGAGAAACCTGCAGCTCTGTGGAGAATTACCGCTGGCTGAAATAAATCATTTAGGAAGATAAATGTTGGTTTAATAGATTAAATCTAACAGTTGTAGCTACGCCTGTTAAGAAATTTGCTCCAAAAATTTCGGGATTTCTGCCTGCCGGCTCCGGAGCTGATTTATGGTTCTGCGTTAAAACGACGCAGAGCCTACGGCGTAGGGTACGGCGTACGGCGAGCGTCGCCGGGTAACCTAGGCCGTAGGCTCTGCGTTGGTGTAACGCGGAACCATAAATCAGCCTTTATTCCGGCGAGGTTTGAAAAAGATTTCGCAACAACGGGCAAGCGAGTGATTTTGTACATTCACTGAGTGAATATTATGAAAGTAAAATATATATTTCTCGCTAGAAATGTAATCAAAACGCATTTTTATGCAGAAACTAACTCAAAATATTGATTTTATTCACTAAAAAATAAGAAATGTCCGCCATGTTTTTTTTTTTTTTGATTCAGTCCGCAAATGACGACGAAAAGCATTCTGGGAAATTTTTTTGTCCCTAGGTCAGCTAGTGAGGATCTGAAATCCCTCGCTCTGTAGATGCGATTCTGTAGATGAATCGTGTCCAGGTGATCTCTGAGGAGCTGCAACAATGAAGCTACTACAGTCCTCTAGTTTGTGGTCTTTTCATCTCTGATGTCTGATTTTTGCTTTTGTTTGGATCTCTTTTAGATTGGGAGTCATCGGGTCCAGAGAAGGAGCAGGTAAGTTTGATTTCAGACTGATGGATTTTCAGGCTCTTTGGCAGACTCAGTTGTAGGCCAGTGGATGATTAGGTCAGATCTTTGTCTGAAGTTCCACACTGTAATTCCATGCTCAAATTCTCTTTTCCTTCACAAATGTTGCTAAAGATGTTCAAGTTTCTTCAGGACAAACACAGAAACACAGTAATTCTGAAGAAAATACTGACCTCACTTATCCATTCACCACCACAATTCAGTTTAATGTCAAATAAAAAAAATCTTTTGTAACCCTCCTCCCAATATAAATAAATAGATAAATAATCAGCCCCCATATGGGATTGTCCACTGGTTCAGTGCTGGCCCCCAACAGGTGAGATGAGGAAGGGCAGGAGGGTCCCCCCTTATGATCCAGGTCCTGGTCCAGGTTTCTACCCCCTTATGATCCAGGTCCTGGTCCAGGTTTCTTCCCTCCTAAAGGAAAGTTTTTCTTGCCACTGTTTGGCTTAAGGCTTTTCTCCCACTAGGGGTGTTGCTTTGTGCATCATTACACTCTCCTTTTCTTGTTTGTATTTTAAGAACCGACACCAGAACTTAAATTGGTGGATGAAAAACGGCTCCTCGTTCCGCTTTATTGTCACGCGTATTATATACTGACGGATTAAGACCAATGTAGACGTTTATTGAGTCCGCAGGCCAGCACGCAGCTCCCGAAGCTCCGGCCTGCAAACATGCACAAAAGAGAAAAAAGGGGGGCCAGCACAAGAAACTGCAGGAGCGATGGACAAAAATGATGACTATGAGATACTTATAATAAATGGAAATGGAGAACAGAGGAAGGGAAGAGGAGAGGAGGAGAAGAAGGGTGATGTTCACCGCCCAGTGGATCATGTCGGTGCCCCCCTGCAGCATAGGCCTATAGCAGCATATCTACCACCAAGCTATATTTGAGACTAACTATTATAGTTTTGTTCTATAGCTGCAACTATGACTACTGACTCTAACACACTAGAGTTTACACTACCTAGAGATTTACCAACACCAGCTAGAGGTTTACTAAACACTAACTATAGGCTTTACTAAACAGAAAGGTTTTAAGTTTAGTTTTAAAGGTGGAGGTGGTGTCAGCCTCCTTAACCCAGATTGGAAGTTGGTTCCAAAGTAATGGTGCCTGATAGCAGAACGCCCGCCCTCCAAATCTACATTTAGATACTCTAGGAACTACGAGTAAACCTGCACTCTGAGGGCCCGATTTACTAAGATCCTAAATAAAGAGTACTAAATTGCGTGTGCACTGAAAAAGTTTGCGCGTGCTGTTGTTGTGTGGTTTGCGGGTGATCAACTAAGATTGCGTGCGCAATTGATAACAGGTGCAAACAGCAGTATTTAAATGAGGTGTTGCGCGTCTTAAGGTTTGCGAGCGCAAACTCTGCACCATGGAGAGTCTGGTGAGATATTAGTGGAAGAGGCAAATAAACACATTAATGAACTACAGCAAATAAATTTAAACATTACCAAAAGAAACGCAATATCGGAGAAAACCTGCGATAGAATAAATGCAGTTGGTAACACAAAAAAACTGAAAAACGTCTGGTTTTTCATATTTCAATTTTAGGCACAGATCAAAAATACGAAATAGAAAAACGGGCCACAGGACTGAATTTGATTTTAATATTAAATTGGTCGGGTTTACGTGACCCCGCGGTGCTCGGCATGATCTGAGGAGAAAAAGACAATCAGACACAGAGCTGGAGAGCGCTTTGATTCATCTATTTATGAGTTAAGTTTTTATTCAGATGTCCACAGTATATTGCAAATATTATATATTATATAGCAAACACTGACAGTAAATGTGTGACAGACGGGACCAGCATATGCCGAAAGAAGAGAAGTGTTCAGAACAGCCCACAGAGCGCACACTAAAGGCTGATTTATGGTTCCGCGTCACACCAACGCAGAACCGACGGCGTAGGCTACGCGGCGACGCACACCGCACCGCGACCCTACGCCGTCGGCTACGCCGTCGATTTAACGCAGAAGCATAATTCAGGCGAAGCTGCAGTCTCTGCGCTGATCACAGACACACCGGGTCGGAGCGGATTTGGTCATGATGTTTAACCTGTGTTTTGTGATTAATAAGCACGGGTTTTAAGTAAATGTAATTTACGAAGGATGATTTCACGTTCAATAAGATAAATAATCAATAAAATACAAAGTTTTGGCACAAAGGCTTGGCCTGCTTGTGGGCGAGTGGAGGGGGGCACAATAAGAGAAGGTGGCAAGATATAAGGCGGAGAACTAAAGAAAAAGTGGCCTTTAATAAAACTTGTGCAACCATTTTTAAAATAGCATGCAGCAGAATAAAGACTCTCTCTCTGCGTATTCTTTGATTTTGGATGTCGCCTCCTTGCCACAATAACAGCAGCAGCAGATTAGCACCTTCCTTTCGAACGTATTAAATACAGACGCAATCACAATACGCGCAATTACTTTCAGGCTTGGTAAATCTCATTGCGCGTGGTAAATGGAGCAATTTGCATGTTCCCCTCCCAGTATTTAGGATTTCTGCCGGGTACGCCCCATATTGATTATTCATCAGGGCAAAAGTACTAAATGGATTGCGTGTGCAATTTTGCGCATTTCAGAGACGCAGTCGTCTTTGCACGCTGTTAGTAGATCAGCTCGCACATTGGTTTGCGGGTGCTGTCAAGTTTGCACACGTTTTTACGCACGCAAACCTTTAGTAAATCAGGCCCTGAGAGCGGAGAGCTCTGACAGGAACATAAGGCACTATCAGGTCTTGCAAATACTGCGGAGCTAAGCCGTTTTGGGCTTTATATACAAGTAATAAAATGTTAAATTGGATTCTGAATTTTACAGGTAGCCAATGGAGCGACGCTAATACTGGAGAGACGTGGTCTCTCCTGCTGATTCCTGTCAGTACTCATGCTGCTGCATTTTGGATCGGCTGGAGCCGATTCAGCAAATTACTTCGACATCCTGCTAACAACACATTACAGTAATCTAGTCTAGAAGATACAAACGCATGAACTAGTTTTTCTGCATCAGTCTGCGAGAGGATTTTCCTAATTTTTGCAATATTACAGAGATGGAAAAATGCTATTTTACAAACCTGATTAACATATGGTTTAAACCACAAATCCTGATCGAAAACACCACCCGGAAATCGGAATTTAGAAGCAAAAAAATTTCTCATGTTTTGATTTTGTAAAGTACTTTGAATTACCTTGCTGCTGAAATGTGCTACAATAAACTTGCCTTGCCTAAAAAGAACACGTAAGCACAACTGAGGTCCACAAAGCTGCATCTAAACAAACCAGCAGACAACATTGTCCTGTAAACAGGTGAGACCAAACTGGACGTGTTTGGTCTAAATGTCCAGAACCATTATTTGAAGCAGAAACGCCTCAGACCCAGTGTCGGGCACAGTGGTGGCCCGCTGATGGTCTGGGACCTGGACACCTTCAGTCATTGAGTGGACCATGAACTCCTCTGTTTTAGCTTGGTTCATTTTGTGATGTGGCATAAGCTGGTAAGGGCCAGGAGACTGTGAACGTCATGTGCAAGAGCCAAACTGTCATTCACTTGCATAATTACCTTTTTTTTCTTTTCCTACAGAGGAAATGCAGTTCCTGCACAGTGACAGATGACCTGAGCATAAGTGGTATGAACCCTGACTGTTGCACACCCAAACATACAATATGTTGTTCTAAGTGTGCAGTTGTCCTAAAGTTATACACATGCAGTCTGGATTGAGAACTATTGTGCAGGACTGTCTCAGAAAATTAGAATATTGTGATAAAGTTCTTTATTTTCTGTAATGCAATTTAAAAAAAAAAAAAAAAAAAAAATGTCATACATTCTGGATTCATTACAAATCAACTGAAATATTGCAAGGTTTTTATTATTTTAATATTGCTGATTATGGATTACAGAGAAGATGTTTGTATCTTGACTTTGGATCCTCACTGTGAATCCAAACTTCCTCTCTACATTCTTCTTCTAGCATGCTTCCTTCTGCTTATGTACATGAACATGGATGTTGGATTTGCACATGTCCAGGTAACCGGTCCCAGAGCTCCATCTGCCGTTGTTGGCAGCGAGCGGAGCTTCTCCTGCGCAGCACCTTGAATCCTGGTCTGAGGTGGCTGCTCCACGAGCAGAACCAGAGTGAGGAAGAGGAGAACTTTGTAGCCGCTCACAACCTGGTGTCCCGGTCTTCCAGCCGTCTGCAGCGTCTGCAGCACTTTCTCCTGACCATGACGGTCCAGTGGCAGCTGGTGGGAGGAACACAGGCGGGAGGGCCTAAGGTGAGAGTTTCTGAATGCTTGTAGTCCAGCTATCTTACTGGTCTCATCTTGTAGAAAACCTGCAAAAAAATGAATATTTGAAATGCTGCTAATAACAGTGTACAGGAGTGTCTCAGAAAATTTGATAAAGTTCTTTATTTTCTGTAGTGCAATTTAAAAAAAAAAAAAAAAAAATGTCATACATTCTGGATTCATTACAAATCAACTGAAATATTCCAAGCCTTTTATTATTTTAATATTGCTGATCATGGCTTACAGTTTAAGATTAAGATTCCCAGAATATTCAAATTTTTTGAGATAGGATATTTGAGTTTTCTTAAGCTGTAAGCCATGATCAGCAATATTAAAATAATAAAAGGCTTGCAATATTTCAGTTGATTGTAATGAATCCAGAATGTATGACATTTTTGCATTACAGAAAATAAAGGACTTTATCACAATATTCTAATTTTTTGAGACAGTCCTGTATAAATAGAAGTGGACAAGCCTTCACTCAGTACGTGCACATGCAGCGATTCAAACTGGTTGGAGATCATTTGCACACATCGTACTGACTTTTAAACTGCATGTGAACACCTTAAATCAGTCAAGTAATCTGATCAGACTGGATTCATCAACCCGCTTGCAGCACCTAGATAAGCCAGTCGCAACCGCCTTGTTAATGCCATGTGTACGGAGACATGGATATTACAGTCTGCGCATGCTCGAGATTTTCCCCCGGGTGGGGTTTTCCCCCGGGGGAGGGGATTCACCCGGAAGTGAAAGGAGACGACGCAACGCTGCTCAGTAGTAGCACCCTGGGGTGTCGTGTGACTGCTTCAGGGGTGTCGTCAAAATATTTCCTATTCTGACATTTCATATATAAATACTGTATTTTCGCGACCATACGGGCGCCTTGTGAAAAGGCATAGCCTCAGTCTTATGTGTCATATTTCTGTATTTAAAACACACACGGCGCACCGACCGAAACGGCACACACACAAGAACACACACACACACAGGAGTGTGCGTATTTAAAAATACAGCGGGAGCAAAACTTTGTTTGATTGTAGGCTACTTTATTTCAGTTTTTACATTAATCAAACCCATTAAGTCTCATCCTCTGTTTCTGCATTAAAGAGCTCCGCTAAATCAGCTGTGCCAGTCCGAATTCCTCGCTGTCAGAGTCACGTTCCGTGCCGTGCGGTGCGTCGGAAATGCACGCTTTTGCAAAAGCTCGCAAAATAATCCCAGCAGACACGTTAGCCCACGCATCAACAATCAATCTGCAAACTGTGGCATAAAAAAAAACAAAATACGCCGTACCCTACGCCGTAGGCTGCGTCTACTTAACGCTGACCTAATGCCGCGTTCCATTTATCCTCGGAAGTGGGGATTTCCCAGTCCCCAGTCGGAATTTTCAACTGGAACGCCCCTCAAAGTGGGGTTTCCCACTGGGAAAGTGGGAGAGTCTTCACCACCCCCGAGTTACCATTCCAAGATGGCTGCCATTCCCAGTTCCCACTTCCGATTTCCGAGGTAAATGGAACGCGGCATAAACTCCGGAGCCGGCAGACAGAAATCTCTAAATTTCGGAGCAAATTTCTTAACAGGCCTAGCTACAACTGTTAGATTTCATCTATTAAACCAACATCTTCCTAAATGATTTATTTCAGCCGGCGTGATTCTCAACAGAGCAGCGTCCCAGAGAGAGTTTCTCTCCCGGGGCTGACGCAGCAGCTTGACCCGGCGGACACGTCTCTTCTCGGGCTGTGAGCTGAGGCTGCTCCCCGGGGGCGGCGGCTCTTCTCATCTCCGAAAACATCGGGTCAAATTTCTTAACAGGCGTTATTTGGATAAACTGAGCCCCGGTTGCGGATCTTAAGGTTACCTTTATACCTGGAAAAATATTAAAACTTAATAAAGTGCCATTTTAACAGCGCTACAGCTGAAATTAAAACAGCTTTTGGCTCTCTGCTTCCTGATCAGGTTAGGGATGAAAACGAGGGGGAGTAGGAGAAATGGGACAGGCACCTGGGCCAAGTGCCCTAGATCTCAAGTGCCCTAAAATCTCCCCCTTCTTTTTTAGGGGTTAGGGAAGAAAAGAAGTGCGAGTGGAGAAAGGAAGGGCGAGTGAAGGAGAATTGGGATTGGCCCTTAGAATGCACTTTTTCCTTTCCTCGTTGTTAAGCGGAGGTCAACCGGAAGTGGCTCTTTGTTGAAATGGTTACCATGGTTACCTCGGGTACAGCGCCACCTAGCGTCACGGAGTCAGCCATGCTCTGGTTACAGTGGCTTATTCAATCTGATTCAGTCTGATCTCAGAACAGCATGTGTGATCAGACAAGTTGATCCAATCTTCTGCATGTCATTATCTGATCAGATCTGCAACCATGTTGAATCGCTGCATGTGCACGTACTGACTGTTTATGCTCAGTGTTTGAAAGGAATGGATGCATAGGAGGCTTATCCACATCCTGCGTTGATTTGTGCTCACAAATACGGTCAAAATGGAGCAATGCCCCTGGAAGTCGTGGGGGCAACATCAGAAAACAATGATGAATAACATTGGTGGACATTGTAAAGTATGTTAAACTGCATTTGTCTATTGGTCTGTTTGCACTGTTGGTTTTGTTTCCACAGACTCAGCATAAATAAAATAAGATCTCCACAGTCTCCACACCATGTTAGCTGATATCAGTTCACAGCTTTACATTTAAGCCTAGCTAACATTTTAAGTTCAGACCCCTATTCACAGATATCCACATCATCTGATAAAAACACAAAATCTAAGTCATATACCGCACGCACGCACGCACGCACGCACGCACGCACGCACGCACGCACGCACGCAAGCGCGTATTCCTGATGAATATACACAACTAGCAGGCAGATATTTCACCATGTCAAGTCAAGAGAAATTAACAAAATAGATAAAAAATACTCATACAAAATCATCACACATGATCCACACGATCCAATAAAATCTCAGTTGTGACAAATCCATGTATAATGTCAATCTCAAATCAATTTTAGCCACTTTTAATTTCTTCCCAATCCCTCTTTAAAGTCCAGTAGAGACAAAAATGCTTGTACCCATAAACTGAGTTCAAAATAAATAAATAATAGCAATGTGTTGTAAAAATTGAAAAACAAAATATAATCCAACCTGAAACCAATTCCCCAGTGGTGAGGCCATACATGTATGTGTCTATGATCTGGCCCAGCAAGGTTTTTTTGGCACCAGGTTGGTGCTTTCCTTGCAGCTGGCGGTCAAAAGGTAAATAACTGGTGACAAGTCTAGCACTCGTACCGAACCAGCACTGGAACCGCTTTAATGGTTCTTTTCCACTAGTAGGCTACCTACTCGAGCCGAGTAGATACTTTTTCTGTAACTATTCTGCCGAGGTTCTAAGCGGCTGAGTCGGCTGTATCTGACATCATCACACTCCAGGCCACCGATTGGTCGGGGGGTTGGAGTCAGACGTCTGAGTCAGGATGTGACATCAGAGAAAGAGACTCTGACGGCTTCTTGTTCATTTTATTCAACCAGCAACGGCAGCAAAAGTCTGTTTCATGATCCAACTCTGAGGGTCAGATGTTCATAAACCTGGTGCTGAGGAGAGAATTAAAAAGGGATCTAGACGGAGATAAGGAACGACCAGATCTACCAGGAGCTCTGTCTCTTCATAGCTGCTCACGGCTCCAGCTGACTTTTCAGCAGCACAGAGAAAAACTAAATTAAATTAAAAAGCGCTTGAGGTTTCTCTCACTGTCATTTTTTAACTTGATATCAAACACTCACCGGTACCAAAAAGTCAGCACACATAACCCCTGTTCGGGCCGAACTCCACTGGCTCCCGGTCCACTACAGGATCCAGTTCAAGGTCCTCCTGACCTTCAAAGTCGTCCATCAGAAAAGCCCCAGCTACCTAAGTGATCTAATCACTATTCATAAACAGGCACGCACCCTTCGCTCCAGCCACGCCACTCTCCTTCATGTCCCCTCTCCACGGCTCGTGACGATGGGACACCGTTCCTTCTCTGCCTCCGCCCCACGCCTATGGAACTCTCTACCTGACTACGTCAGGAATGCACCTTCTGTGGAGTCCTTTAAAACGGGCCTTAAAACACTTTTTTACAAGCAAGCTTTCCCCTGAACTCTTCCCTTGACCCCTTTTATTCACATATTTTTTAAATGTATTTGTTATATTTTTGCTGCCAACTACTTTTTATCTTACTTAGTAGCTAGGTTTTATCTTAGTTTCTTAGTCTTGTTTTTAGTCTTTTTTGTAAAGCGCCCTGAGATCTGTCGCTTCAGGTGAAAAGCGCTATATAAATTGAAATTATTATTATTATCAAACACAAACCACAGACCCAGCATCACATCTATCATCTCCTCCAGGTTCTACATCTTTAGTGTTGTTGTCTTCTTCGTTTAGATCACACAATCAAATATGTCTCAGCAGCTTCTCCAACCTCCTACTTCTGCTCCAGGAGCTGAATTGTAGTGGAAAAGAAACCAGGCCGAGTTCAGTCGAGCCGAGCTGAGATGAGTAGAGTGCTATTGGAAAAGTGCCATAAAAGCCCTAAAGGCCCCCCCTATCTGCAATGGATGTGAAATGTAATTATGACTGTAAATGTGTTTATTTCCACTCTAAAGTTGAATATTTTAACATGCAGATAAAAGGAGATTAACTCACTGTTTGTTACAGACCCCTAGTGGTCAGTAGAGGAACTGCGGGTCTGGATCCAGGGAAATAGGGTCACAGCTTTGTTGAACATATAGTTTTATTTGGAGTATTTATCAAGAAAATGTACATGCATTGTGAACATTTGAGGATCAAAGTAAAGTGAGGATGAAAATAAAAGTATCAACTATGACTGTATGTTTCTCTGTTTCCTCCTCCTCTTCCTCCAGGTGTGTGTGAAGGGTCTTCAGGATGAAGGGGATGTCCTCCTCCTGCACTCCTCCTCCTCCCTTCAGCAGCAGTACAGAGCTCTGGTGAAGCTTCTGGAGCAGCGGTCTGTGCTGCTCTTCATCCACGAGTACACCCGGCGGGTCCGCCTGGCTGCAGCTTACCTGTCCAGAGTGAAGCAGCTGCTGGAGCTGCAGGTGAAGGAACCGAACTGTGGACACCAGCAGGTCTGCACCAACCAACGGCCTTATCTCTGTCAACAAGCTATGAGAAATGATTTTCAAGAAATTTCTTGAAAATGTTCCTATTTTAATTATGTCATTTCTGAGTTTCTTTCTTGTAAATTTGTGAACTGATTTAAGTATTATTCTGGAGTTAAATCAGGCATAGGTCTTACTTAAGAAGGTCAGGAGTGTAAACTTTCATTAGGAAACCAAAACCACGTCAGTCAAAGCAGTTTTCAGTTAGAACGGATACATTATTGTAGCAAAATGGATATTACCTCTGGTGCAGGCGTTAACAGGGCTACGTTACAATCAGTGGCTCCGTTAGGGAACACCGGAGCCACCGGAGCCACTCACCGGTCCAGTCCGGTGAGTGGCTCCGGTGCTCCGGCGCTAAGCTAAATACAGGAAAAAAATGTATTACTAATAGAGCTAAGCTAAATACTTAGCCCATGCAAAGGTCATACTTGTACACAAATATAAATAACATAAAAAATGAACGTCACTTACCGCTGACTCGTGTGCAGTTGCCGGGTCCGTGCTGTTGGTACTGATTCTTTTTATGAGGGTAAGTGTTGATGCTAAAACTATTTTTTACTGTCCCCTCGCTGTGGAAACAGCCACACGATGCACTTATACACTTCGGAACAATGGCAGACGCTCTGGCCGGCGGAGTTAGTTGTGGGCGTGGTTTCACGCAGCGGAGGCCAACCGAGGCGTGGTTTGCATTTTGGTTACGTAATGAAAATTTGCCAATCTGAACGGCTCGTAGAAGTCACATGACACTGGAAGGATCCTCCGGGCGAGGTGAACAGACCCTGCAGAATTCAATTCAATTCAATTTTATTTATATAGCGTCTAATACAACAAAAGTTGTCTCCAGACGCTTTCCAGAGATCCAGAACATAAACTCCCGAGCAATTATTACATAAACAATAGCAGGTAAAAACTCCCCTAGTGGGAGAAAAACCTTAAGCCAAACAGTGGCAAGAAAAACTCCCCTTTAGGAGAAAGAAACCTGGACCAGGACCTGGATCATAAGGGGGGACCTCCTGCCGAAGGTCAGACTGGGGGGTCGGGGACATCAGCAGCACACAGCAGGCAGGTGGAAGCAGCAGCGGGATGACCGGAGGGGGACCGCAGGCAGGTGGAAGCAGCAGCGGGATGACCGGAGGGGGACCGCAGGTAGGTGGAAGCAGCAGCGGGATGACCGGAGGGGGACTGCAGGCAGGTGGAAGCAGCAACGGGATGACTAGGGGTGGGGACCGCATGCAGGTGGAAGCAGCAACGGGATGACCGGAGGGGGACCGCAGGCAGGTGGAAGCAGCAACGGGATGACCGGGGGTGGGGACCGCAGGCAGGTGGAAGCAGCAGCGGGATGACTGGAGGGGGACCGCAGGCAGGTGGAAGCAGCAGCGGGATGACCGGAGGGGGACCGGAGGCAGGTGGAAGCAGCAACGGGATGACCGGAGGGGGACCGCAGGCAGGTGGAAGCAGCAGCGGGATGACCGGGGGTGGGGACTGCAGGCCAGCACGCAGCTCCCGAAGCTCCGTTCCAGTCAGCAAGCCCCAGGTTAGGTTCAGGGTCGGGGAAAGGTTGAGAAGGGGCAGGGCCAGGGAGAGGAGTCTTGAGGGACAAACCTCTCCCCTGCCTGACCGGGCCGTTACCCTGCCCCTCTCACTCCCACGCTGCAGGTTCCGGTGTTGATGCTCTTCGCCACCGACAGAGGATGCTGCACCATGAACAAGAGAGACAAAAGGGGGGCCAGCACAAGAAACTACAGGAGCGATGGACAAAAATGATAGCTATGAGATACTTATAATAAATAAGAATTTTGTTGCTTTCCTCCTTCTCTGAGTTGGCAGGCTGAGGGGAGACCACTTTATATATGTTATAAGCAAGAAAAAACGTGTTTTTCATAATAGGTCCCCTTTAAAGCTTTCTGATGTCACTTTAATTCCTCTTATAAAAGTTTCCATTACCTTTATATTTAAAAAAACTTAAATTTCACAAAGGAAAACCTGTAAACCTCTGATTAAAAAAACAACCATTTTACACTTTCATGAGGTGGTTTTACAGACATGTTGATGAACCCTGCAGGGCTGGTCATGCAGGACCAGCTCTGCAGGGCTGGTCCTGCAGAGCTGGTCCTGCAGAGCTTTTTGAGAGCTTTTTGAGTTGACCATGAACTTCTCTGTGTACTATAGTTGTTCTGGAGACAAATAACATTTATGTGACAAATAAAGATTGACTAGAAATGTTCAATGTCATTGTTCATCTGAAGCTCCTATTTGATTTATTGATATTATTTGGCTACTTGTGTTGCTTATTTCCAAAGATCCTTCCTTCTCTCCTCTCCAGAATCCATCCAGCTGCTCTCCATTTCGGGTGGGTGTGTCCTCCCTGAGCCAGGAGCTCCGGGTCAACCTGAACCACTGGTTCTGTCTCCTCTCCAGAGTCCACTCTGACCCCTACCTGAGAGGGGCCATGGCTCATCACACAGGCCTGCTGGAGAACATGAGATGGACTCTGGACTTGCTCAGTCTGCAGATTCTGGTTGTGATGGAGCGATACGTGAATGCTGTTCTGTCTACTGTGGCCCAGACCGGTTCAGATTCCCTCCCAAGGGAAGTCCTAGAAGACGTTTTAGCAGGTACAGAGTTGTATAACCAGGCGGTGGAGGAGCACCGAGTGCAACACAGCGCCCCCAAACGGAGGGTGGTGTTACTGCAGCAGGTCAATGATTCCACAGGGTTGCCCAGACGAGTCTTTGGAAGACCTCAAGCTGTATCAGTCAAAGAGCTCATCAGCATTCTGGCCACGCGTCACGCACAAACGGCAATCAATCAGCTCCTCTGCTGGACTTTTGAACAGAGCTGCCAGTTGTGCAAGGCCGTGCCCAGCCACGGAGCTGACAACGATGATCCAAGAGATAACTCAACTCTGATGAGCAAGCGGACCCGGGAACAGATGCAAAATATCTACCTCAATTCATCCTCTCCGTTTAATAATAACCAGCCCTCCAGGAAGTCCTCGTCTCTTGACACTAAGGGTAACACATGTCCCGCTTCCACGCCCAACCGTCCATTTGACACCATCAAGGAACATCACCCGTACAGGAAAAGCAACAGCTGCCAGTGCCAAACATGCCCATCCCAGTACGGTCCCAGTCAGACCAGTGTGGAAATGTTAGACTCATTCCAACGCTATCCACCAAAAAAAACAACTTCAGAAGACTCTGAACCCTTCTGGACCAATTGCACCTCTCCACCTTCCTCCCATCATCTCTCAACCCCACCTCAATCAGGGCAGTTGGAGCAGTCCTCAGCAGAACTGCTGTTTCAGGTGCTGGCTTCCTCCAGTGACCTGCTGGTTCCACTGATGCCTCACAGGCCAGCAGGAGAAGCAGCAGGAGAAGCAGCAGGAGAACCAGCAGGAGAACCAGCAGGAGAACCAGCAGGAGAACCAGTGGAACCGCTGCTCCCAGTCACAGCAGCAGGTACGCTCAACTGGAAGGCTGAAACAGTCCAATCTGCCCTTCCGGTCATCAACACCAACCACTTACAGGTTCTGGAAGGAGATGGTGAAAAAGTGAATAGTTGCCAGAATGTGAAGGGGCATCATCTGGACCAGGCCGAAATGGAGCAGAATGTGGAGGGATATCAGCCGGACCAGGCCAAATCGGACCAGAATGCAGAGGGGCGTCGGGCAGACCAGGATGAGCTGGATTTGGCAGGACGGGTACAGGTTCTTGACTGGTGAGGTCATTATACACAATTTATACATATTTTGTTGCTCCAAAGTTGATCCATGTCACACACCAGGAACAAAATACTTGATTTAATTGGTCTTGCAGTTGCTGACTAATGGAAAGGCTAGGAAAATAGATTGACCCGTGAACCGAGAGTCGTTCCTTTAGGTCCAGCTCTCTTCACCACAACAGAGTCCACATTAGAGCACGGGTGTTCTGGTACCCCATGCTCCCAGAACACCCCCTACAGGTACACAGACAAACTCCCATGAATTCTTCAGTATCCTAGCAGGGGTATAGTATACCTGGTCTGGTGCTGGTCTGGTTTCTCTTGAATCTGATGTTCAACATAGACCCTACCAGTCCCCTTTCTTAAAAACAGGAACAGTCCTCAATGTCTATTGGCGCTTTTACACTAGTACCTACTCAGCGCGACTCGACTTGCCTCGCCCCGGTTTTACGCTTCTCCACTGGTATAGGCCACAGATCCAGCAGCACATCTATCATCTCCTCCAGGTTCTACATCTTTACTGTTGTTGTCTTCTCCGTTTAGATCACACAATCAAATACGTCACAGCAGCTTCTCCAACCTCCTACTTCTCATCCAGGTGTCTAAAAAGAAACGAGGGCAAGGCTAGTGGAGGCGAGACGAGGCGTGGCGAGTCGAGTCGCGCTGAGTAGTTTCTAGTATAAAAGCGCCATAAGTGATGTTGCAGATTCAACAGTCAGAGTCTTGAGGTGGCTCTGGTTCACACATGGAGCTCTGTCAGAGCTTTAGATTAGATTAGATTAGATAGTCCTTTATTCATCCCTCAGTGGGGAAATTCACTTTGAGCAGCAGCAGTAACTGCTTCTGGAATCCCAAAAAGCCTGGAGAGAATGCTCTGGATTCATTCTTCAATTAAGTTCTTTTGGTTCTTGAGAATGTTTCCTTTTTTTTTTTGAATACTTCAATCTTGAACTGAACGTGTCCAGCTGTCTTCAATCCAAACTTTTCTGGATTCCCAGGACCTGGATGGCTAAGAACACCAACGGTAACTCCCAGTCTGAATTGTATCTGTGATATGACTGTTCTGGCCAACTGTGACCCTGTTGTGCGTCTCACGTGTGCCGTTGTCTTACGTTCACATGCAGCGATTCAACTTGGTTGCAGATCGGTTGCAGACATCGTTCCGACTTTTAAACTGCATGTGAACACCTCAACCTGGTCAAGTCAACCTGGTCAAGCCGGATTCATCAACCAGTTTGCAGCACCTAGATAAGCCAGTCGCAACCAGGTTGTTAACGCCATGTATACGGGGACATAGATATTGCAGTCTGCGCATGCTGGAGAATTTCCCCCGGGTGGGGTTTTCCCCCGAGGGAGGGGATTCACCCGGAAGTGAAAGGAGACGACGCGTGCTCAGTAGTTGAAAAGGAGGCGGCGCGTGTTTAGCCATTCTTTAATTCTTCAAAACATGTCTACAGGAAGAACTCATTTTTGGTCCGACGAGGAGACGCGTTTTCTGCTACGGCAGATGCAAGAGTTAAACATTTTGAGGTTCATGGATGGGCGGAAAAGTAGGAACGCGGACCTTTATAAAAAGATGCCAAAGAGATGGCTGACGCGGGCTTCATGAGGACACCGGAGCAGCTCAAAATAAGTGGAAGAATCTACGCACGGGATATATTAGCGCCAAACACAGAAACAATAAAAGTGGACACGATCCGGCCAGTTGTCCACACTTTTACCTTGGGTACAGCGCCACCTAGCGTCACGGAGTCAGCCATGCTCTGGTTACAGTGGCTTATTCAATCTGATTCAGTCTGATCTCAGAACAGCATGTATGATCATACAAGTCATTATGTGATAAGATCTGCAACCCGGTTGAATCACTGCATGTGAACGTACTGTTTGTGTTTTCCAGTTCTGGTCCTCAGAGGGACGATTATTCTGACCACCAGGACAGACTGGTGACCACGGCAGCACCTGTTCCAGACTGTGCTCGCTGGCCTCTCTCTGTTCAGTGGCTGGACCTGGGTCGGACCCTGGTCCTGGCCGACCTGCTGGGCCAGTATCAAGCTCTTTTAAGGACTCTCTGCAGCAAAGCCTTCTGGTTAAAACTGCATGTACCCTCACCAGGAAGTTCTCTAGGCAGCATCAACCTCCAGGACGACCACACCGGTGTCCAGATGCTACACAGGATCAGCCGAGCTTCAGAGACAGGTGATCTGGTTTACTCATGGATACAGTCAGCTAGTCACAGGGCAGGAGTGTATGGATCTCTGCAGATGTTCACTTCTCACTTCTACGGTTAACTTAGAATTGGCTTCTAACAGCCAACAATCCACGCCAACATCATTGATTATGTAATCCTTTGATTCATAGCATTGCACCTTGTTTCCATCTTCTGTCCTTTCTTTTCTCTTCCTCTATAAAACATGTTACAGGACTGTCTCAGAAAATTAGAATATTGTGATTTTCTGTAATGCAATTACAAAAACAAAAATGTCATACATTCTGGATTCATTACAAATCAACTGAAATATTGCAAGCCTTTTATTATTGTAATATTGCTGATCATGGCTTACAGTTTAAGAAAACTGTAAGCCATGATCAGCAATATTAAAATAATAAAAGGCTTGCAATATTTCAGTTGATTTGTAATGAATCCAGAATGTATGACATTTGTTGTTTTTTTAAAATTGCATTACAGAAAATAAAGAACTTTATCACAATATTCTAATTTTCTGAGACAGTCTTGTATATGTCCTTGTGAGGGACCAGAGCGGCCTCCCCACGTACAAGGGGACAAGGCAAAACTGGACCTGGGTGATGAGGTGTAAAAAAAAAAACCCTCGCAGAGCGTAGAATGCCAAAAAAATAAGGCTTTTTATTCCATGTAAAAAAAAACATACAGGCAGAGGGCAAAATCAGCATTCTGAAAAAGAAGGCACAATGGGGCATAGCCTGTCAACAAGCTTCCTCCATTCAGCAGACCCCTCTTCTGGTATACAGCTGCTGTTTATAAACCCAGGCAGGGTGGAGAGGTTGATTGGACACAGGTGTGCCACAATCAGCAGAACCAGGCACACCTGTGTGCTGCTCCCCCGCAGACCACGCCCAATCCTCCACTCTGACACACACATTAAAAACAAGTCTGGTGATGGTGAGAAGGGGAGGGGTTGCTCGCTCTCTCACAGTCCTCATTCTCACACAGACAAGCATTCGTCTGAATGTTCGCACAAGCGGATTCTCCGTGTTTTATGTACATCTCCACAACTCACACAGCGACAAGAATCAGACAATAAGATCCTGATATTATGAACTCTATTAAGTTCCTAAATTGAAAGATCTGAGGCATGCACTTTTTAAAAAAAATATTTGATTATATATATAAATTGCAGGTCGACATATGCCTTTTCCAAGAAATAATACTTCTAAATCAGACCTCCAGAAATGAATGACTTTAGTCACATACGTGTTCCTAATTTTAATTCAAGGCAAAGAGGAGGAGAAATTTTAATTTGGAGACTGGAGGTGTAACAGATCTAAATCTATACAGCCTTCTTTCTTGGGAAGATCTGTGGTTCCTTCTACTGCGACCACAGAGAGATCACTGCTTTCTGAAACAACATGGCTGCTCTTCTGTATGTGTTTAAAGTGTTCCGCAGTTCAAAACTAGACTTCTGCTGCTTCTAACAGCTCTGTTTTTCCTCTGCTGTAGGTCTGCTCTCACAGGAGTCCAGGACCATGCTGCAGGACCTCAGTGTCCACGTGCTCATCCTCTCTGCTCACGCTCACTGGGACCACGGTCAGTACCCGTTCAGTAGACTGTAACTCTGCAGTCTGAGCTGGTGATCCAGAGCTGGTCTGGTCTAAACATGTCCAAGAAAAGGCTTTTGCAACATAATACCATTGCTGTAGTGATAATTACCACTTGTTGTGTTGGACTGCAACATGGTAGTTGGCCATCCACAGCAGCTGCAGATGATGGTAACATCTTCAGATCTGACACGCTTGAGTTTGTGAACTGGACTTCTGTAGAGAAACTAAACGATGCAAGACTGAACCAGAGTCCTGAGGCCAGAGCAGAGACTGGAAGAAGCTGAGTAGCAATTTATTTGTCCTAAATTGTCCTATGTATCGTATCATCAGTGTAGACCAGGGGTCGGCAACCCGCGGCTCTAGAGCCGCATGCGGCTCTTTAGCGCCGCCCTAGTGGCTCCTGGAGCTTTTTCAAAAATGTTTGACCTTTTTTTCCTTTTTTTCATTTATTTTTTCCTTTATTTCTTCTTTTCTTCTTTTTTTCCTTTTTCTCTTTTTTTCTTCTTTTTTTCTTTTTTCTTCTTTTTTCCTTTTTTCTCTTTTTTTCTTCCTTTTTACTTTCCTTTTTAATCTCGACATTTCGACTTTTTTCTCGACATTTTGACTTTTTTCTCAACATTTCCACTTTTTTCTCAACATTTCAACTTTTTTCTCGAGATTGTACTTCAATATTTATCTCGATATTTCAACTTTTTTCTCAACATTTCGACTTTTTTTCACGAAATTTTGACTATTTCCTCGAAATTTTGACTTTTTTTCTCGACATTTCAACTTTTTTCTCGACATTTCAACTTTTTGAAATGTACTTCAACATTAATCTTGACAATTTTACTTTTTTATCGACATTTTGATAAAAGTTCTGGATTCCAAACTACAGGTCTGGATCCAGACCTTAGTGGTCTGTAGAGGAACTGCAGGGCTAATGCAAATTGGCGATGGAGTATAAAACGCTTAATGTGCCTCTTTGAAAATGTCCAACGTTCTGATAAAAGCCTTCAACTTGTTTTAGAGCAGTTACTTGTTTTTATAAAACAAATCCCGCTCACTCCTGTTCATATTTGTGTGTTTTCAGTGATGTGCAGAACTCTGAGTTCAGGTCTGAAGGACAAGTGTCTGAGAGGTGAAGGTGGTGATCATGTGACCTCCACATCGGAGCAGGGTGGAGGTGGAGGGGGAGGTGGAGGTGGAGTCACGTCACGAACCATGGAGAACTTCTTACGTCTGCTCCAGCCGCTGCTGTCATCTCTGAGCCGCCACGCAGAGACACCCATGCTGGGTAAAACCAAACACACAACGCTCCTGTGGAGCCAGTTACATGGGTCTAAAGCTCCTGGAGCTTTTAAAAAAATGTTTGACCTTTTTTCCTTTTTTTCTTCTTTTTTTTTCTCCTCTTCTTTTTTTTCTCTTTTTTCTCTTTTTTTCTTTTTTTCCTCTTTCTTTCTTTTTTCTTCTTTTCCTTTTTTCTTTCTTGTTTTTTTCCTTTTTTTCCTCTTTTTTTCTTCCTTTTTCCTTTCCTTTTTAATCTCAACATTTCAACTTTTTTCTTGACATTTTCACTTTTTTCTCGAGATTTTGCCTTTTTCTTCAACATTTCGACTTTTTTCACAAAATTTGGACTATTTCCTTAACATTTCGACTTTTTTCTCGACATTTCGACTTTTTTTTTCGAAGTGCATAATGAAAAAAAAAATCTTCCCCCAGTTATAACTAAGCATGTGTTGCCTTCATTCTAAGGCTGATACAAGACCCCTGTTCTAAAGGAAAATGGCAGCACCAGCTCTTAATTTAGAACTTAGCATAAAATAGGTGAAGACATCCGAACATTCTATATTTCAGTTTTTGATCTAATTTCACCCCATGGGAATATTTAGTGTTCCATTATATCAGGGGTCGGCAACCCAAAATGTTGAAAGAGCCATATTGTACCAAAAACACAAAAAACACATATGTCTGGAGCTGCAAAAAATGAAAAGTCTTGTATTAGAATGAAGGCAAAAGTCAAAATGTCGAGAAAAAAGTTGAAATGTCGAGAAAAAAGTCGAAATATTGCATTTAAAAAGGAAAGGAAAAAAAGAGGAAAAAAAGAAAGAAGAAAAAAAAGAGAAAGAAAGGGAAAAAAAAGGTCAAACATTTTTGAAAAAGCTCCAGGAGCCACTAGAGAGCCGCATGTGGCTCTAGAGCCGCGGGTTGCCGACCCCCGCATTATATACATACAAAAAAAGTCCACTTAAACTCCAGGTTCTAAAGCTACTATTCAGTAAAGCATGGAAGTGGCTGGACTGATTCCCAGATGGGGTTTGTTCATCAGACAGTTGTTCTAGCTCAGTGTCTGATGGCCGGGGTGGAGCAGCTGCTGATCTCTACCTGTCTCCAGGTGGAGCAGCTGCTGATCTCTACCTGTCTCCAGGTGGAGCAGCTGCTGATCTCTACCTGTCTCCAGGTGGAGCAGCTGCTGATCTCTACCTGTCTCCAGGTGGAGCAGCTGCTGATCTCTACCTGTCTCCAGGTGGAGCAGCTGCTGATCTCTACCTGTCTCCAGGTGGAGCAGCTGCTGATCTCTACCTGTCTCCAGGTGGAACAGCTGCTGATCTCTACCTGTCTCCAGGTGGAGCAGCTGCTGATCTCTACCTGTCTCCAGGTGGAGCAGCTGCTGATCTCTACCTGTCTCCAGGTGGAGCAGCTGCTGATCTCTACCTGTCTCCAGGTGGAGCAGCTGCTGATCTCTACCTGTTTCCAGGTGGAGCAGCTGCTGATCTCCACCTGTCTCCAGGTGGAGCAGCTGCTGATCTCTACCTGTCTCCAGGTGGAGCAGCTGCTGATCTCTACCTGTCTCCAGGTGGAGCAGCTGCTGATCTCTACCTGTCTCCAGGTGGAGCAGCTGCTGATCTCCACCTGTCTCCAGGTGGAGCAGCTGCTGATCTCCACCTGTTTCCAGGTGGAGCAGCTGCTGATCTCTACCTGTCTCCAGGTGGAGCAGCTGCTGATCTCCACCTGTCTCCAGGTGGAACAGCTGCTGATCTCTACCTGTCTCCAGGTGGAGCAGCTGCTGATCTCTACCTGTCTCCAGGTGGAGCAGCTGCTGATCTCTACCTGTCTCCAGGTGGAGCAGCTGCTGATCTCTACCTGTCTCCAGGTGGAGCAGCTGCTGATCTCCACCTGTCTCCAGGTGGAGCAGCTGCTGATCTCCACCTGTCTCCAGGTGGAGCAGCTGCTGATCTCCACCTGTCTCCAGGTGGAGCAGCTGCTGATCTCCACCTGTCTCCAGGTGGAGCAGCTGCTGATCTCCACCTGTCTCCAGGTGGAGCAGCTGCTGATCTCTACCTGTCTCCAGGTGTGTCCAGCTGTGCTCTGCAGCGGCGGACCGTGTCTCTGCTGCTGGCCTCCATGCAGACGTCCTCCTGCTGGCTGGGCTCCAAGGCCCTGCAGTTCCTGTCGTCATGGAGCCTGCAGAAGTTCCTGCTGATCACCCAGGGAGACCTCCGGGTAGGTGCAGAGCTCAGGGCTGACCTGCTGGCCCGGAGCAGCCGTAACCCGGGACACGTTTCTCACATCACAACGCTGAACCACTCACGTCTGGAGGCTCCGGGTTAAACTAATTTTTATATCGGGGGGATGATTTGGACCGTTTTTATTTCAGGGGGGGATGATTTGGACCGTTTTTATTTCAGGGGGGGATGATTTGGACCGTTTTTATTTCAGGGGGGGATGATTTGGACCGTTTTTATTTCAGGGGGGGATGATTTGGACCGTTTTTATTTCAGGGGGGATGATTTGGACCGTTTTTATTTCAGGGGGGGATGATTTGGACCGTTTTTATTTCAGGGGGGGATGCCATCTCCCCTCATCTCCCCTCAACTCCGGTACTGATTGTTGGGGATTGTCAACTGACAACATTTGTGTGGCGTACTACACAAATCCATGCAAAGTTTGTCCACAGTTTGTCCATATGGTCCCAGATGTGAGCAGTACGATGACATTGTTCTCTGCAGGTTTGGACTGAGTGCTTACTCCCGGTGGTCGTGACCACCAGGACCCTGGTGGGGAGCTGGAGCTCTGATCAGTCCACCGTCTGCAACCACAGCCGGCGTCTGCTGCAGCAGCAGCTGCACGCTCTGGAGGAAGCTGCATCCCAGCTGCAGGTACCGCCAACACTAACCCTCAAATCTGACTGTAGTTTTCAGGATGGCAGCAGTTCACTCGCAGCCAAGAACAAGCACATGGGAATGTTTGACGTGATTCCTCTAATTCCAGACAACTCCAAAAATGTATTTTTTTATCCTCACCTTGATTTCATTTGTTAGTGTATTAAATTATATATATATATATATATATATATATATATATATATATTAAAGATCTAAAACACATTCCAGAAAACAGTTGTTACAAGGAAATGTAGTACTGTGGTCCAGAACTAGCATCCATGACGAGACAAGAGCTTCTACACGGCAACAAAAATATTTGCTTGGCTGATCGGTCGTAGTCTGCCTTTGACTCATTTGCAAAAAGCTGGGATTACTGTGACGTGAACGGCTGATCCAGTTAGTTGAAATGAGAAGTTATCTCTATGATTCCTCCTCATTTCACCCATTCCACCCTCACCTATGGTCATGAACTTTGGGTAGTGACCGAAAGGACAAGATCGCGGAGATGAGTGGCCGAGATGAGTTTCCTCCGCAGGGTGGCTGGACGCTCCCTTAGAGATGAGTTTCCTCCGCAGGGTGGCTGGACGCTCCCTTAGAGATGAGTTTCCTCCGCAGGGTGCCTGGACGCTCCCTTAGAGATGAGTTTCCTCCGCAGGGTGGCTGGACGCTCCCTTAGAGATGAGTTTCCTCCGCAGGGTGGCTGGACGCTCCCTTAGAGATGAGTTTCCTCCGCAGGGTGGCTGGACGCTCCCTTAGAGATGAGTTTCCTCCGCAGGGTGGCTGGACGCTCCCTTAGAGATGAGTTTCCTCCGCAGGGTGGCTGGACGCTCCCTTAGAGATAGGGTGAGGAGTTCGGTCACCTGGGAGGAGCTCGGAGTCGAGCCGCTGCTCCTTCACATTGAGAGGAGTCAGCTGAGGTGGCTTGGGCATCTGTACCAGATCCTCCTGGATGCCTCCCTAGGGAGGTGTTCCAGGCATGTCCCTCCTCCCTAGGGAGGTGTTCCAGGCATGTCCCTCCTCCCTAGGGAGGTGTTCCAGGCATGTCCCTCCTCCCTATGGAGGAGTTCCAGGCATGTCCCTCCTCCCTAGGGAGGTGTTCCAGACATGTCCCTCCTCCCTAGGGAGGTGTTCCAGACATGTCCCTCCTCCCTAGGGAGGTGTTCCAGGCATGTCCCTCCTCCCTAGGGAGGTGTTCCAGGCATGTCCCTCCTCCCTAGGGAGGTGTTCCAGGCATGTCCCTCCTCCCTACGGAGGTGTTCCAGGCATGTCCCTTCTCCCTAGGGAGGTGTTCCAGGCATGTCCCTCCTCCCTAGGGAGGTGTTCCAGGCATGTCCCACCGGGAGGAGACCCCGGGGAAGACCCAGGACACGCTAGAGAGACTATGTCTCTCGGCTGGCCTGGGAACGCCTCGGACTCCCCTCGGAAGAGCTGGAGGAAGTGTCTGGAGGAAGAGCTGGAGGAAGAGCTGGAGGAAGAACTGGAGGAAGTGTCTGGGGTGAAGGAAGTCTGGGCATCTCTGCTGAGGCTGCTGCCCCCGCGACCCGGGAACGGATAAGCGGAAGTGGATGGATGGATGGATGGATGGATGGATGGATGGATGGATGGCCAAATGTTTGTTTCTCCTTTATTTTTGATCCAGCAGAGATACGTTCCACTGCTCTGACCTTCATGCCGTGTCTGAACCTCATGTGAACCTCGGATACATTATGGACTCCTGGAAGCATTGGAGGCCTTTGTGTCTGGCGATCCTGTCTGTCGAGGACGTTGAAGATGCCTTCGTAATTGGATTAATCATAACAGGATTTCTGCTGATTGGAGTTGTTGGATTCCTGGTATATCGACAAACGCGTAAGTCGTCGACAGCTGTTCTGACCCTCTCAGAGCTGCCCGACGTGGCTGAGGGGATAAGCTCTGCGACCAACACTCAGACTCTAACGTTGGGGGAGCAAAATCGCAAGCTGGATGCGATTCTTGAACAGAAGGCTGGCGGCGGTCTTTGAGCCCATTGGCAAGATGGATAAGACCTTGGAGAAGTTGGAAGCTCGGCTTGGCGGGAATTGATCACAAATTCGTCTGTTCGGAGTCGCCATTGATGAACCAGAGACTTAAGGCAGATGGAAAATTACTGAGTCTGTCTGTTCTTTTCAATACAATTGACAATTGTATACAACAGGGGGGGGGGGCCTGATTCTGATTCTGATGTGTTCATCTGCTAGTGTCCGTGTGTCTGACCCTCATGTGTTCATCAGGCCTTCTCCTCTCTGGTGCTGACCAGCTTCTCCCTGCACTGCAAACTCCTGTCCAGGGACGTGTTTGAGCAGGGCATGCCCTCAGCCAACTGGAGGCCCCGCCACACAGGTGAGAGGGTGAGGGGTGAGAGGGTGAGAGGGTGAGAGGGTGACTCCAGACTGTCCAGTTCCAGAGCTGGTCTTCCTTACCAGTTTTTTGAGTCCCCCCCTCACCCCTCACCCCCTCAGTTTTTCAACAGCAACTCTTGTAGCTTCTTGTGCACTTGACAACGATCAGGATCAAGATGAGGTTTTGTAATTGAAGGTTTAATTCCAGAGAGCTTGAAAGCACATGAAGTGTAACTGGAGGAGTTACTAATGACAACCCTCTCTCCTCAGGATTACCCAGCAGCCCCAGCGCGTACGCGTCCAGGGCAGCTCAGTCTGTGATCGGTCCGGTTCTGGAGTGTGTGGCTCCATTGTCTGATGACGCCCAAGTCCAGGCCCTGAGTGTCACCATGACGGCCTTCATGGAGGCCTGGATGGAGCACATCCTGAAGAACAAGATCAAGTTCAGGTACGTTGGTGAAGAACAAGATCAAGTTCAGGTATGTTGGTGTCTGGATGGAGCACATCCTGAAGAACAAGATTCAATTCAATTCAATTTTATTTGTATAAAACAACAGATGTTGTCTCTAGACGCTTTTCAGAGACCCAGAACATAAACCCCCGAGCAATTATTACATAAACAATGGCAGGTAAAAACTCCCCTAGTGGGAGAAAAGCCTGACCGGGGGTGGGGGCCGCAGCCAGGTGGAAGCAGCAACGGGATGACCGGGGGTGGGGACCGCAGGCAGGTGGAAGCTGCAACGGGATGACCGGGGGTGGGGACCGCAGGCAGGTGGAAGCAGCAGCGGGATGACCGGGGGTGGGGACAATTCAATTCAATTCAATTTTATTTATATAGCGTCTAATACAACAGAGTTGTCTCTAGACGCTTTCCAGAGACCCATACCCAGAACATAAACATAAACCCCCGAGCAGTTATTATATAAACAATGGCAGGTAAAAACTCCCCTAGTGGGAGAAAAACCTGAAGCCAAACAGTGGCAAGGAAAAACTCCCCTTTAGGAGGAAGAAACCTTGAGCAGGACCTGGATCATAAGGGGGGACCCTCCTGCCGAGGGCCAGACTGGTGGGTCAGGGACGGCAACAGCACAGCAGGCAGGTGGAAGCAGCAACGGGATGACCAGGGGTGGGGACAGCAGGCATGTGGAAGCAGCAGCGGGATGACCGGGGGTGGGGACAGCAGGCAGGTGGAAGCAGCAGCGGGATGACCGGGGGTGGGGACCGCAGGCAGGTGGAAGCAGCAGCGGGATGACCGGGGGTGGGGACCGCAGGCAGGTGGAAGCAGCAACGGGATGACCAGGGGTGGGGACCGCAGGCAGGTGGAAGCAGCAGCGGGATGACCGGGGGTGGGGACCGCAGGCAGGTGGAAGCAGCAACGGGATGACCGGGGGTGGGGACCGCAGGCAGGTGGAAGCAGCAACGGGATGACCGGGGGTGGGGACCGCAGGCAGGTGGAAGCAACAGCGGGATGACCGGAGGGAGACCGCAGGCAGGTGGAAGCAGCAACGGCATGAGCAGAGGGGGACCGCAGGCAGGTGGAAGCAGCAACGGTATGACCGGGGGTGGGGACCGCAGGCCAGCACGCAGCTCCCGAAGCTCCGGCCCAATCAGCAAGTTCCAGGTTTGGTTCAGGTTCCACCTGCCTGCGGTCCCCAAAATATCATCTACAGACATGGATATTTAAAAAAATCATAAGTAAGTTTGGTCACCTTGAGTGGTGCTGATATCTGGTCTGGAACATGGACTATATATACAGTGGGGAGAACAAGTATTTGATACACTGCCGATTTTGCAGGTTTTCCCACTTGAAAAGCATCTTTTATACACTAAAACATGTTCTTCTAGATCTCCCGAAGTCAGGAAGGATTTGAAAACAATATTTCTTCACGTGTTCCCCATAAGTTCCCACTTATGTTACGGTTTAAATGATTGTTACAACCTAAATCCAACATAGGCTGATAGGTTTTCTGTGTTTGAGTCCAGAAGATGTTGGTACATGGATGAGTGATCGGTCGTGAGGAGCACAGGTTTCCATCATGGGAAATGAGAGGAACTCTCATCCTCACTGAGAAGAAGAAAACTGTTGACAATCAATTAAAACCTCTTTTCCAAGAGTGACCTGGCCATAATGGCAGCATAAAAACAATACTACAATACATACTGTACATACGAACACAGACAGTCAGTCACACATTCCGGGGAAACAATAGTAAAACAATAGTAACATTTACACAACGGGGCAGTCACAAGAACCAAGAGAGCTTATTTCTCTGTCTTTTAAAATTGATTTGAATTCACCCAAGGATTCTAGATCAACCAGTTTCAAGTCCTTCTCTCATCATTCCAGGTTGACGGGGCAGAAAACTGGAACGCCTTTTTACCCAGTTCAGTTCTGGCTCTCAGGACCTGCATTTGAATAAAGTTCTGTGAGCGCAGGTTCATAACGGCTGACGTTTCTACACATGTGCACGCACAAATATGTAGGGAGACGTCCCAAAATGGATTTATAAATATCGTATTGTAAATAGTATCATTTAGATCAGGGGTCCGTTTCACAAAGCAGGTTTAGTGAAAACTCTGAGTCTGTTAACCCTGAAATGAGGGAAACTCTGAGTTTTCCGTTTCACAAAGGGAGGTAACTCAAACCAGAGAAAGAGAGGTAACTCTAGCCTGTTTCACAAAGAGAGGTAACTTAAGCTCTCGGTCAGTTACCGTAGTAACAGACGCTCTGAACCTAACCTGGTCAGTTACCGTAGTAACAGACGCTCTGAACCTAACCTGGTCAGTTACCGTAGTAACAGACGCTCTGAATCTAACCTGGTCAGTTACCGTAGTAACAGACGCTCTGAACCTAACCTGGTCGGGACCAGGTTTATTTCAGAGAACCTGGAGTTTTTCTCCGTCTCCTCCCTCAGTGGCGTCAATTCAGCCAATGGGTCTTTACGCAATACGCATCCGTTTTCTGCACCACGGACAGCAAGCGGCAGAGTTAGAGAGCAGAAAAGGCTTATCTGACAAACGCAATTTAACTCGTTCACTTTATTCACTATGTCAGTGCAACAATATCACAGGGACATCCCAGTTTAACTTCAAACAGTTAAAGTCCAAATGCAAAAAGGAGAGGGAGAGTAAAAAAAAGTCAAATATTTCCCTTAAACAGATTTATAAGAGGATTTATATCTTACTTTGAGATGAACTTGCATAATTAATCCATCAGTGGCTAACAGCCTCGTTAATATCTTCTGGACCCATCACTTGCCTTCTTTTTTTTTTTTATTGTGTGGTTGTCTGCTTCCTTTTCATTTTTGTAAGTTAGTAACACTGCAGAGCGCATTAAAAACTAGATTGATAGCGACCACTGTCGTCAGGGACGCTGGGACATTTCAAGATATGAGGGGGGGGGGGGGGGGGGTACAAGTGTTGGGATAGATAATACCTACTGAAATCCATCATGTTGTTCTGATATGCATTTGTAGTTATTTTATATGTATGAAGTAATAGAATAAATCAATACAAATAGACACAGAGTAATGCCATAAATGTATTAAAAAAAAAAAAACATTTACATTCTCCCCTGAAGCCGAGGTGTGGCAGCTGCCCCTGATCTAAATGACAATAACATTTCATTTTTTTTCTCCAAAATATGCTCTCATACTCGCCATACGCACGTATTGACACTTCTAACTCCAGTGGCGTGAAGTATGTGGATCTTGAGATGCAAACTAATGTTTCCTCAAAGGGATTTTGTAAATTGAATTGATAAATAAAGTTAAAAAGAAAAAAAAGAAAATGTATGTCGCTCTTTTGTGTCGCCGGTTGCCATGGTGAATCCTTGTATCAGCGCTCTACTGATGATGGCTTTTGATTTCCCTCACGCACGAGCTTAACTCCAGGTGAAACTACTTAGAGTTGAGTAAATTACCTCAAATCCGCTGTTCTGGAACCGAAAACTCAGTTGAGTTTCCGATCTCAGAGTAGATCAACTAAGAGTTCAGGATTAGACTCAGAGTTTGTTGAACCTGCTTTGTGAAACGGACCCCAGGGGTCTAGAGCCGCAGGCGGCTCTTTAGCGTCGCCCTAGTGGCTTCTGGAGCTTTTTCAAAAATGTTTGACCTTTTCTTTTTCCTTTTTTTCTCTTTTTTCTTCTTTTTTTTTTTTTTCTTTTTTCCTTTTTTCTGTTTTTTTTTCTTTTTTCTTTTTTTATTTATTTTCTTCTTTTTTTCTTTTTTCCTTTCCTTTTTAATCTCGACATTTCGACTTTTTTCTCGACATTTCAACTTTTTTCTCGAGATTGTACTTCAACATTAATCTCGACATTCTGACTTTTTTCTCAAAATTTTGACTTTTTTCCTCAACATTTTGACTTTTTTCTCGAGATTGTATTTCAACATTAATCTTGACATTCTGACTTTTTTCTCAAAATTTTGACTTTTCTCTCAACATTTTGACTTTTTTTTCAAAATTTGGACTTTTTTCCTCGACATTTCGACTTTTTACTCGAAGTGCATAATGAAAAAAAAAAATCTTCCCCCAGTTCTAACTAATATAGATTCATGCAGCATGTGTTGTCTTCATTCTAAGGCTGATACAAGACTTTTCATTATTTGCGGCTCCAGACATATTAGTTTTTTGTGTTTTTGGTCCAATATGGCTCTTTGCCGACCGCTGCTCTAGATGAGTAGATAAAGCAGCAGCGTGTAGTTTGATCTGGTTCTGTGTGTAGTTTGGACCTGGTTGTGGTTCTGAGCTGGTTCTGGTTCCTCTCAGTCTCCAGGGGGCCCTGCAGCTGAAGACGGACTTCGACTCCGTCAGAGAAATGATCCAGTCAGAGAAGTGGGGACTGTCTTCAGAGCTGCACCAGAGCCTGCTGGGCCTGAGGTAAATCAGTCTGACCCGTCTACGTGCCCCCTGGTACCAGTCTGACCCGTCTATGTCCCCCCTGGTACCAGTCTGACCCGTCTATGTCCCCCCTGGTAACAGTCTGACCCGTCTATGTCCCCCCTGGTAACAGTCTGACCCGTCTATGTCCCCCCTGGTACCAGTCTGACCCGTCTATGTCCCCCCTGGTACCAGTCTGACCCGTCTATGTCCCCCCTGGTACCAGTCTGACCCGTCTATGTCCCCCCTGGTAACAGTCTGACCCGTCTATGTCCCCCCTGGTACCAGTCTGACCCGTCTATGTCCCCCCTGGTACCAGTCTGACCCGTCTATGTCCCCCCTGGTAACAGTCTGACCCGTCTATGTCCCCCCTGGTACCAGTCTGACCCGTCTATGTCCCCCCTGGTACCAGTCTGACCCGTCTATGTCCCCCCTGGTAACAGTCTGACCCGTCTATGTCCCCCCTGGTACCAGTCTGACCCGTCTATGTCCCAGTCTGACCCGTCTATGTCCCCCCTGGTACCAGTCTGACCCGTCTATGTCCCCCCTGGTAACAGTCTGACCCGTCTATGTCCCCCCTGGTACCAGTCTGACCCGTCTATGTCCCCCCTGGTACCAGTCTGACCCGTCTATGTCCCCCCTGGTATCAGTCTGACCCGTCTATGTCCCCCCTGGTATCAGTCTGACCCGTCTACGTCCCCCCTGGTACCAGTCTGACCCGTCTACGTCCCCCCTGGTACCAGTCTGACCCGTCTATGTCCCCCCTGGTACCAGTCTGACCCGTCTATGTCCCCCCTGGTAACAGTCTGACCCGTCTACGTCCCCCCTGGTAACAGTCTGACCCGTCTACGTCCCCCCTGGTACCAGTCTGACCCGTCTATGTCCCCCTGGTCCTCATGGTTCTGGTTCTGGTTGTGTTTCCAGGGTTTTCCAGCAGGTGGACTGGGCCGTCCTGTGTCTGCTGAGTCGTCCCCAGAACCAGAGCTGCCGCCGCTGTGACGCCTGGACGCCGTTCAGACGCTGCTGTGAGTAAAAACTACACTAACACGGACTAAAAACCAGACTTTAGCCCAGGGGTCGCCAACACAAAATGTTGAAAGAGCCATATTGGACCAAAAACACAAAAAACAAATATGTCTGGAGCCGCAAAAAATGAAGACAAATGGAGAAAGGTGAAGTGTAAAGAAAAAAGTCAAAATGTTGAGGAAAAAAGTCAAAACTTCGAGAAATGTCAAAATTTTGAGAAAAAAGTCGAAATGTCGAGAAAAAAGTCAAAATGTTGAGAAAAAAGTCGAAAGGTCGAGGAAATAGTCGAAATATCGAGATTAATGTTGAAGTTGAAAAGAAAAAAGAAGAAAAAAAGGAAAAAAAAGGTCAAACATTTGTGAAAAAGCTCCAAGTGCCACCAGGGCAGCTCTAGAGCCGCGGGTTGCTGACCCTGATCTAGACTGTCTGTTCCTGTCCTGCTGCAGCTAGGACAGCAAATGCATCATGGGGAACAATTCCACTGGAATTCACACAGGACTGAGAGAATTCCACTGGAATTCTATGGAGCTAGATTTGTGTCTTAATTATTCAATCAAAAAAAGATTGCTCCAATCAAAACATACAGGACTGTCTCAGAAAATTTGAATATTGTGATAAAGTCCTTTATTTTCTGTAATGCTAAAATGTCATACATTCTGGATTCATTACAAATCAACTGAAATATTGCAAGTCTTTTATTATTTTAATATTGCTGATCATGGCTTACAGTTTAAGAAAACTCAAATATCCTATCTCAAAAAATTAGAATATTCTGGGAATCTTAGGCTGCTTTCAGACCTGTGGTCCTTTTGTTTTGTTCCGATTCAGGGGATAAATTGATACAGTTGTTCCGTTTCTCGTTCGTTGAGTTTGTGTTCACAAGGCAAACGTCTGTACCGGTTCAAAGCTGATAACAGAAGCCATGCGGAATCAGCTGCTCTCTGATTGGTCAAATTAACGCGGAAGGAGTTTTCTCTTCCGTACCCCGGGATAAACGACACGCCCCTTCCAGCGCAGACCGCAGCCGCGGTTTTAGGCTGATTTATGGTTCTGCGTTACACCAACGCAGAGCCTACGGCGTAGGGTACGGCGTAGGCTCTGCGTCGATTTAACGCGGAACCATAAATCAGGCTTTACCCATTCATGTATGTGCGACCGCTCGGCCCAGAGCAGAGCTCAGCGACGGGCGAGAGGCCCCTGCCGCAGTCGGGTTTGCGCTGCGCAAACCCGACTGCGGCACCGACTCTTCTCCTTGAACCGTGGTCGCACATACACATGAATGGAGTTGTGTCGGTTGCTGTGTGGATTATGTTCTCACTACAAATAAAAAAAAAAGAACCGTTTCAGGTCCAGGGCGTCTCTAGGATTGTGACACATCTGGGGCTGAGCCCTGAAAAGTTTATGATGTGCGCGCTTAGAGCGCGCGCCCGAAAATGTTGGACATAGAGACATTGATTTATCACGTACAATTAGGTCTCTGCATTAAGTCTGACTCTACACCTACTGTCTTTGTTCATTTCTTGTTTGTAACTTTTGACTTTCACACCACACTTGCCTTTCTCATTTACTTATATATATCAAAATGTGTGCAGCTAACTACATTCCCTCTATAGTTCAAGCTGCAACACTCTTTTCAAAATTGTATTTTACATACATTTTTACATCCACATAATTTCTATTCCCATTACCTCTTTTATTGCTGACCACCTTTGGGGAGAAAAACGTGGAAATCTTTTTCTGTGACATCCCGAATACAAGTCATCTGAACAGCTTTCTGCCTGCTGCCTGCTGCTTTGACTCACGACGTGCGTCGTGCGACCTGGAGGTGTTAACCACTTGTGCGCCAAAGCCAAAGAAGTGGCTTGAAAAATAAATAAATAATAATAATAATAATAATAATTGTTAATTGAATTGTTACTCAAATCTGTCCACTGTTTTATCTAAGCATCAACATAAGAGGACCGTAGATTAACCTAAACAAAAAAATAAAAATAAAAAAAAAAAAAAAATCATATTCGGGGCTAATTAACCCTCCGGGACACCTAGGCGCATTTTACGCGCTTTTCACTTTTCATTTTTGGATAATTTTGGCTGAGTTCATCCATATGGCATGAATTTTGGTGAGATTGTGTATTTTTATATGATCTTTTAATTTCCAGCTCAGCTCCTACAGTAAGTCTAAAATACACTCGTTATGAACAATTGTTACACTCTGACCCCTTCGCGCAAAAATGCGCGCCATTGAAACCCATTCAAACTTCAATTTTTGATCTCGCTTCCATTAAAGCATAATAAATGCATTTTATTATATCTAGGTGTCAATCTGGTCTTTTGCCTTGGAATTGATCATATTTACTACTCTGAACCAGATTACCTCATTTTTACCATATTTGGCATATGTTGAAAAAACATGCTATTTCCACTGGATGGCACCGTCACAATTCACCCCTCCCCCTCCCTTAATGTGTGTGTGTGTGTGTGTGTATGTGTGCATGTACAGTTAGTATATGGGTGTGTGTGTGTGTGTGTGTGTGTGTGTGTGTGTGTGTGTGTGTGTGTGTGTGTGTGTGTGTGTGTGTGTGTGTGTGTGTGTGTGTGTGTGTGTGTGTGTGTGTGTGTGTGTGTGTGTGTTTGTGTGTGTGTGTGTGTGTGTGTGTGTGTGTGTGTGACCTTATGACATTATGAGCAAAGGCTTTCAAGTGCCACTGTTTTCATTCATTCACATGGTTTTTGTGCAGAAGTTTAAAGCCCCTCTAAGATTATTTTGTATAAATGCACACCACACACACCTACACAAGAGGTCCATAAACACAAATAAATCCAAACATGGGGCATTTTGAATCACATGAAAGGTGCAGCCATAGAGAGAATCATGCTTTTTGTTGAGTCGTTTACACAGCAGCGACTGCAGCCAAAGTTTATAAAAATGCAACCTGTGGAACTAGTCATTTCTTATTTGGCAAGATGGAGAGAGCCTATTGAGTGCACAACGCTTTGGACATAGTGATGGAGTCTGATTCTGATCGCGAGCAAGAGGAATCTGACACAGAGAACACAGATACTACAGACGAGGAACCGGTGTCTGAATCGTCTTCTGAGAGCTTGGATGTGTCCTCTGACAGTGAGGAAGAAGAGACTTCCAGAAGTGGGGAAATTCAGTAGCAGTGAAATTTGCTTTCATCCTTTGGACCACTGTGGATCCCTCATGGCAACGGGGAAAAGGTTAGCAGAGGAGGCTGTTCATTGAGGAGCTGGGGAAGACTCTTGTGACTCCACAAATGGCAAGGAGACGCCACCTCCCCGCACACCAGCTGCTGCGGCCTTGGTGTTGGTGCTGAACTCAAAGGAGACCCAGGTCCAAGCTCAAGTGCAAGCCCATCCCCACACACCACCCAGAGGAGGAGGCAGTGTGTTTTGAGCACCAGCAACAAACTCCTACGTGTACTCCACCTGCAGAAAGTGCGACAGTCCCATCTGCAAGGAGCACTACCAAATTGTTTGCAGCTCCTGCCTCACCTGAACTGACTCACACACACGCACACACACGCACACACGCGCGCACACGCGCGCACGCACGCACGCACGCACGCACGCACGCACGCACGCACGCACGCACGCACGCACGCACGCACGCACGCACGCACGCACGCACGCACGCACGCACACAGTCTCTTTCTCTCTGTCACAATTTTGTTGCTGTTATTGAATGTTATTGAATGTTATTTAGTCAGTTTTGATGTTCCTGGCTCACTGTTCCTGGTTCATTGTTCATTGTTTCACTTATGGGTAAAAAAGTATGTGTTATAGCTACCTTTTGAAATGCATAAAAAATAATAATGCATGAAGATCAATGTTGCTGCTCTGTGTTCCCTGTGTTGTTCATCTAAAAACATGGCATCATGACAAAAACCTGGCATTTAAAGGGTTAAATCTTTAAAAAATCATGAATATTTGATATCAATACTTAGGTCAGATATTGGTGAAAGAAATTAGCTCAATTAAAGTAGAATATAATATTAATGTATAATATGTTTTATAGCTACCTTATGAAAAGCGCGTTTTCTGCGCGAAGGGGTCAAAGTGTAACTATTTGACACTGCACAAAAAATAATAATGCATGAAAATCAATGTTGCTACTCATCATTGACATATCCCAGGCTGTAATAACCCAAAACAAAAAAATCTACTTTGCATGTAGTATATTGAAAATAATTCAATTTTTCTGTTTTTTTCATCTAAAAACATGGTGGCATCGTGACAAAAACCTGGCATTTAAAGGGTTAAATCTTTAAAAAATCATGAATATTTGATATCAATACTTAGGTCAGATATTGGTGAAAGAAATTAGCTCAATTAAAGTAGAATATAATATTCATGTATAATATGTTTTATAGCTACCTTATGAAAAGCGCGTTTTCTGCGCGAAGGGGTCAGAGTGTAACAATTATTAAAGGTGTCCCGGAGGGTTAAAAAACATCCGGGGCTTTAGCCCCGAATGTTTTAGCCTAGGGACGCCACTGTTCAGGTCTGGAATGGAATCGGGCTGAGACCACCTCTCCGAGCTGATCTCGGCTCGCTTGTTTTGTGCCGTTTCAGAGCGTGATTGCTGTGTTCACATGTACCAAACTAACCGATCTTTAGGGGGAAACGCTCCCTGTTCCGGAACAACTGCTCCAAACGGGACAGAGGTGAAAGCAACCTTGGAGCTGTTCAGACTGAGACGCATCTGCCCAAATGCGATAATGATCGGATATGAAACTACCTCCCGGAGGTGGTTTCCATCTGGTTTGCAAAAATCGGATCTCATGCGGTTTGGGACTGTTCAGACTTCAAAAGAGTCATCCAGTTTCAATCTGGATGGGCTAAAAATCGGATATTTGCCTGCAGTCTGAACGCGGCCTTAATCTTAAACTGTAAACCATAATCAGCAATATTAAAATAATAAAAGGCTTGCAATATTTCAGTTGATTTGTAATGAATCCAGAATGTATATTTTTGGTTTTCAATTGCATTACAGAAAATAAAGAACTTTATCACAATATTCAAATTTTCTGAGACAGTCCTGTATTTTTTGATTGAAGCAATCTTGTTTTTAATCTTTTTTCTCTGTATATTTTCAATATAAAAAAATTCACTTCAATCAAAGAAAAATGATTTCAATCAAAGAAAAAAAGTGTTTGAATGTGAACAAATATTTGAGACTGAAAAAAATGCATTTGAACACTGTTTTTCTTTGATTGGAAATGTTTTCTTTGATAGAAGTTTTTTGTTTGAAGCAACTTTTTTGATTGAAGTTGTGTTTTTTGTGTTTGGGCCATATTATTATGGGTAGGACATTTGTGTCTTTATCATTTAATCAAAAAAGAAGTTCAATAAAAAATACTTTTTCAATCAAAGAAAAAAAGTGTTTGAATGCAAAAAAATATTTGAGACCCAAAAAAATTGCATTTGAACCCTTTTTTTTCTTTTGATTGAAGTGAAAAAAGTCTTTTTTTTATTAAATCATTTTGACACAATCATCCCGATTGAAGTGAATTTTTTTTTTATTGAAAGTATATTTTTTTATTGAAGCAATCTTTTTTTTGATTGAATAATTAAGACACAAATCTACCTCCATAGAATTGTGTCAAAGTCCTCCCTGCGTAATGACTGATGTGATGTTGGTATTGGTGGATACTGGTCTATACTGGTGATACTGATCCGTCTGCTCTCCCCAGGTCCTGCCAGCAGGAACAGGGACAGCCTGGACTGTGAGGGAGGAGCCGTCATGACCCTGGGCTGCATGGAGACTGAAGACCCGGCTCTGGCTGGTGCTGGTCCCCCCTCAGGGACCGCTACCCTCCCACCGGTCCACCCCTCATCCCCCGCAGAGCCCTACCTGGCTCCCAGGTGAGTTCCTGCACAGGTGATGGTCGGGGGAACAGAACAGCAGTTCTGAACAAGAACTGCTGCTACAGAGTCTCATTTCTTAAAAGGAGCCTCATTTCCTTTAAGGAAAACGGCTTCAAGTACAGAAACGATTCAAATTCACAAACTCAAAACCAGGTACAAAAAGAGGGACGTGGTGCAAATGAAAAAACGTGCTGCAAAAAACAAAGACAAATGCAGCATCATCAAACGCTGCAAATAGAGAAACGATGCAAAGCACAAAACCATATAAAACAAGAAACATCTTCAAAAGAAAAACGCTTCATAACCGGTCACTACAACAGGAAGTGCTCCAAACCTGCAGGGGGCGCTGCTGACTGAACCACAGTGTTTACATCCATGGTTTAAACATACAGCGGGAACGGTAATGTGATTTTTATCTGACTATATTTATATACGATGTTTATATCCCTGTACAACGCTGTACATTACGAGACGTTTCTTTATTATATTTTAACGTTACAGTCAGCTGTTCGGTCTCTCTCTACATCCCGTGTGTCTGTCCATTGAGCTGTTACACTGAGAGCGCCCCCTGCAGGTTTGGAGCACTTCCTGTTGTAGTGACCGGTTATGAAGCGTTTTTCTTTTGAAGATGGTTTCTTGTTTTATATCGTTTTGTGCTTTGCATCGTTTCTCTATTTGCAGCGTTTGATGATGCTGCATTTGTCTTTGTTTTTTGCAGCAGGTTTTTTCATTTGCACCACGTTCCTCTTTTTGTACCTGGTTTTGAGTTTGTGAATTTGAATCGTTTCTGTACTTGAAGCCGTTTTCCTTAACTGAGACGCATTAGGCCGTTGCAGTGCGTTTGGCCCTTGTCGGCCACCGTAATTCTCTGACCTGAACTAAAAAAAAAAACCCTCAAACCAAGTCCTTTCTACTTGTGAAGACTGACAAAAGACTGAGGAGAAGGGAACGTGATTTACTTCCATTGCGTGCAAACATCCCATCTTTACAGCAGACAGAAGAGACCGAGATGATGTGGCATCAGTAAAATAAACATTAAGACTGTAGAAATATAAAAAGTCCTGCAGGTTTCACATGTTTCACATGTTTCCTGCTTCATTCACCATGATACAAGTGACTGTGAGTGCGTTAACATGGGACGTTTAATTCAGATTTAAAATGAGTAAAAATGACCATGTAAACACCTAATTCTGAATGAAAATGGCCATTCCAAATTAAACTTAATTCCAAAGTAAGTGGCTGGTTTATTCAGATTTTAAATCTGAATAGAATAATTCCGCGATCATGTATCCACTCATTCCTCTTTAAATTAATTCTGGTCTTTCTTTCCTCTCGTTCCCTCGCCCGTCTGTCTCCATGATCTTATATTCCACTGGCCTGGTTTTCCAAACAAAGTTTCAAGATGCAGCAGCAGTAAACGCTGGTCAAGAGCAGAGACCATTTATTTAATAAATAGAAATCATTAAAAGAACTGATGGAAACAGGAAACATCAAAATTGTGAGCTTTTCAAAGTTGTAGCAGCTAAGTTAGTTTTTCTTCCGGTAGTTTAACTTCCGGTCCCCCCCCTATCCAATCAGAACCTTCCTAACCCCCAGACCTGGAGAGGAATTGGAGAAAGACCATCAAACGTGTTTTCATGTAAACCTCAATTCAGAATTACTATTTCCATGGAAACTGGAAGGAAAATAGTTTAATTCTGAATTAAAAACATCCTGTAACCGTGGCCAGAGTGTGGTTAACAGATTTATTTAGACCTTGATGACCAGATGATGACGATGATTAAACAGAACCAGGTGTTAAAGCAGAGAAACCTCCGGCCCTCCAGGACCAGGACTGGTGACCCTGCTGTTACCACGACCCTCGGAAACAATATTAACCATTGAATATTTAGTCTTTAATACCGTATTTTCCGCACTATAAGCCGCACCTAAAAGCCTTTAATTTTCTCAAAAACCGGCAGTGCACCTTATATATGATCATTACGTTCATTTCTGTTACTGTAGTCAGGGGGATTGTGGGTAATGTAGTCAGGGGGATTGTGGGTAATGTAGCCAGGGGGATTGTGGGTAATGTAGTCAGGGGGATTGTGGGTAATGTAGTCAGGGGGATTGTGGGTAATGTAGTCAGGGGGATTGTGGGTAATGTAGTCAGGGGGATTGTGGGTAATGTAGTCGGTGTCGTCGAAGTAACGGCGCTAAAAACGTCAGGAATCGTCACAGACGTTCAAGACAACAGCAGCGACGCTGACTCGCATAATGGAGACTTTGACGAGACGGAGCAAAGCTGGTTTTTATTTTGTTAATAAAGTTTGACATATGGTACTTTTCTTCTTGTTTTTTGTTTTTTTGCATTTGCTGTAGGATTTTGTAGCATTTCCTGTAGCGCAGCTCCATCAGGTAGATATGTAACTCAACCCCAGCCACTATAGTACGGTATTTTACCAGATATTTAGTGCGCCTTATATATGGAAATGTTTTAAAATACGTCATTCATTGAAGGTGCGCCTTATAGTGCAGAAAATACGGTAGTCTCTCTCACAAACTCACCCTGTACCTTCAACTCACCTCCATTCTTCCATTCCTGCTCCTCATGGATCAATCAGTTTCCTGCCTGGTTCATGACTCAGCAGTTCTCCACTGCAGACCAGTCGTCATAGCAACAGCAGCCTTCAATGTGGCCGTACGTACGACATGTTCTGATCCAGAGTTGGACATGTCTCATGCATCATTTGTTTGTCCCGGTCTAGGAAACTGGTTTGTAAGTGGGAGTTGTTTTGCTGAGTTGTGATTGGTTACCTGCTGCTGAGCCTGTACATCCAGCTGAAGACAGCTCTGCTGGTTAACCTCCCTCCTGATGGTGAATGTTTGACCCGTGTTTGACCCGTGTGTGTGCATGTCTCCTCAGTGCAGCTCTGGGTTCAGCCCAGCAGGACTGGCTGGACCTCCGGGTCCAGAACGGCACCGTCCGCTGGAGGTTGATGGGACTGCAGTGTCTGTGCAGGACGGAGCCGTGATACCATCCTGGACCTGATCCTGGACCAGAATCAACGGTTTAATCCTGGACCAGAACCATCTCTTTAATCCTGGACCAGAACCATCGGTTTAATCTACTAATAAAGTGCTGTTGTCATGCTGATTCATGTTCCTGGTGTTCTCTTGAAGTGTGGAGGAAAGACGTGAGCAGCCGTGTTCTTCACACAAACATGAGGGTAACAGTCCAGGGGTCGGCAACCCGCGGCTCTAGAGCCGCATGGGGCTCTTTAGCGCCGCCCTAGTGGCTCCTGGAGCTTTTTATAAAATGTTTGACCTTTTTTTTCCTTGACATTTCAACTTTTTTCTCTAGATTGCAGTTCAACATTAATCTTGATATTTCGACTTTTTTCTCGACATTTCGCCTTTCCCCATTTGTCTTCATTCTAAGGTTTATACAAGACTCTTCATTTTTCGCAGCTCCAGACATATTTGTTTTTTGTGTTTTTGGTCCAATATATCTTTCAACATTTTGGGTTGCCGACTTCTGCAAAACCTTCATCATCATCATTCCTACACGTCAGTGTTCCTCTAAATCTTCTTGAAGAATCAACACGTGTCCATATTAGATGTTTAATCAACATGGAGATCAGGGGCCTCATGTACAAAACGTGCGGCGCACAAAAAACGTGCGTTTGCCACTTTCTACGCTCACGGTCGGATGTACAAAGAATGACGTGAACGTAGAAAGCTGCGGTCCTTCACTCACACCAAGTCTGGTGTACGCACTTTTCTGAGGTTTGGTCCGTTGGAGACACTCACTGGTGATGCAGTGAAGTCCAGAATATGAGGAAACTTAACGTCAACAATAAGTTCACGACCACGTGAAGGACATGACAGTCCCGACATCACCAGATAAATTACACAAGAGTGGAGCTGCAACAATCTCACAATCAACCACATGATCTGAACAAACAACTAGAGGAGCTCAACGATGGAACCTGCACATCCTGATGGAGCTTTGGCTCCGTTAGAGGAACCTGCTTATGATCAGATCACACCGACCTGCTGGTCCAGGACTAAGACTGGACCATCTGCTGGTTTAGTCTGGATCTGCTGGTCCAGGACTAAGACTGGACCATCAGCTGGTTTAGTCTGGACCTGCTGGTCCAGGACTAAGACTGGACCATCAGCTGGTTTAGTCTGGACCTGCTGGTCTAGGACTAAGACTGGACCATCAGCTGGTTTAGTCTGGACCTGCTGGTCCAGGACTAAGACTGGACCATCAGCTGGTTTAGTCTGGACCTGCTGGTCCAGGACTAAGACTGGACCATCAGCTGGTTTAGTCTGGACCTGCTGGTCTAGGACTAAGACTGGACCATCAGCTGGTTTAGTCTGGACCTGCTGGTCCAGGACTAAGACTGGACCATCAGCTGGTTTAGTCTGGACCTGCTGGTCCAGGACTAAGACTGGACCATCAGCTGGTTTAGTCTGGACCTGCTGGTCCAGGACTAAGACTGGACCATCAGCTGGTTTAGTCTGGACCTGCTGGTCCAGGACTAAGACTGGACCATCAGCTGGTTTAGTCTGGACCTGCTGGTCCAGGACTAAGACTAGACCATCAGCTGGAGCTGCAGGTCCGACATCTCTGTCACCATGACGACCATATGGGACGAGGACTGGAGATAAAAGCCAGATCCTAAACATCCCATAACTGTGTCTGAACAGAAAAACATTAAAATAGAATTTGCAGCGAAAAACCGGTTCTGTAAAGTTGTCTTTTAAAATAAAACTAAGATGTCACGGAAAGGTTGGTTGGTAGGAACTGATGTGACTCAGAAATGATGAATAAAGGTTTTATTGAATGTTTAGGCAACTTTCAGAGTCTGATATGGAGTCAGCTGCAGGTTCTGCAGGATCTAGAAAGTGTTTCTCTGGTGATGGACCGGGATCTAGACCGGGACCGGGACCAGGACCTGGACCAGGACCCAGACCGGTTTCTCCTCCTGCAACACTCCGAGTTAAAGCAACTTTGTTCTTTATTTCTCACGTTTGCACCTCGATAATCCCCTCAGCACAAGTTGTCTTTATTTCTGCAGCAGAGGAATCAGATCGTGATGCTTCATGTTTTAAATATAAATTGTATTTTGTTCACATTGTTATACTTATGAGAGAGGTTATCGCGGACATCCACCATGTGTAAAACTCAATAAACGTGTACATTGGTCTTAATCCGTTAGTATATAATACGCGTGACAATAAAGCAGAACGAGGAGCCGTTTTTCATCCACCAAAAATTCTGGTGTCGGTTCTTAAATTACAAACAAGAAAAGCAGAGTGTAATGATGCACTAACGCTGCCCATAAACATTAACAAACCCGTACGATCATAATAAAACCAAAACTCTTCACGGAACGCAACACAGAACAAAGAACAATACTCATAATGCAATGCAGCTTAAATCAGAAGAAATGCCCCCAAATAAATTATTTTTCCAGCCTAAACTTTTGACAGGACTGTCTCCAGCTCACAGCCGATGTTTTTTTTAATCTATTAGGGCCCGAGCACTTACAGTGCGAAGGCCTTATTGTATCTGTAGGATTTTTTTTCTTTATTATTATTCTTCTTTCTTTCTTTGTTCTGACGAAATGAGGGCCTTTTTTCCCCCTAAACGTGCCCCAAAAGTCACCAAATTTTGCACCAAGCCAGGCCCCCTAGAAAACTTTGTGCCTCAAGCCCCACGATACCGTTTGACGTACATGCACGAAAATCGGTACACACCTGTATCATGTCGCAACTTAAAGAAAAGTCTCCTGGAGCCATGGCCGAAACCGAACAGGAAGTCGGCCATTTTGAATTAATCGTGTCATTTTGGCGCAATTTATGCCATTCCTTCGGCAGTTAATACGGCCCGAACCGTAACGTGCACTCAGGTGTGTTATACATCAAAATGTGCGTCTCCATCCTGTGACTACGTGCATTACTTTTCTCTTTCAAAAGCTTTACCGTGGCGACGCTAGACGCCAAAAAGCGCGCCCCCCTTCATCTGATTGGTCCATATTTGATAGTTCCCCAAAAGTCATCAAATTTTGCACCAAGCCAGGCCTGGTGATACATTTGATATTTCATGGTTTGCATTAATGGGCGTGGCCTAACGGCTCAACAGCACGCCCTAGAATACTTTTCTTTGCCATGGTGTCATCGGACTTAGTCTTTCAGTCATTGACCTTAATTGGTGCAAATTGCAACGCGCGAGGGCCCGTTCATCGCTGCTTGCAGCTTTAATTTTACTTGTTTTTGCAAGTTCCTTGTTAGGATGAGCGGTTTTTAATGGATAATTATCCTCATTATCATATTCAAACATATGTATTTGAGGGAGGAGACAGGGTGGAGTGTTGTGCTCAATTCCACGTTGATTGAAGAAACCTGCGTGGATTTGGGCGTACGCAGTTTTGTACATCTGAATTTTTTTTTGTGTACGCAAGAATTCCACGCACGGATTCACGTTGAAATCCAGGCACTCTTTGTACATGAGGCCCCGGGTCTCAAGACTCCAGAAGGAGAGTGCAATCTCAGTCTAGTCATACTGGTGTTTCCAGAGCCGACGGTCTCTACACGATTCAAGAATCTGTTCAGGTTCCAAGAGTCATCACTGGTCCCACAGTCCATTCACACGTCCTGAAAATCACAACCCTAGTCATACGGAAGATGGACAAAAACCCTTGCTCATTCTGAGTTTAGTAATGATTTTTATTGGCATTTCTGGAGAAGACCATAGGTTTTACAACAGATTTAATTCAGAGTTCTAAAGAGGAGAAAGCAAAAGTATGGTTCTACCAGTGAGCGCTGCCATCGCTCCTCAAATTCAACAGGCAAACTCTTAATTACCATGGAAACAAAAGAAAAGGAGGAAAATAAACCACCAGTCTGGTGTAAATAAACATCCAGGGCTGCATCATCAATCATTCCAACACTTTACATGTTTATCTGGGGGATGTGAGGCGGCTCCACTGGGACAGGAAACTGAGTGTCTGACAGACGGACAGACAGCCGGTCAGACAGAAATCTGGTAAATAAAAGTCAAAGTAGAGGACAGATGGGGGAGGGGTGCCGGGGACAGGGAGTGGCTACAGCCTCCATCCTAAATTAAAAAACAAAAAAACAGACGACGACTCCCGAGTGGATCTTAGTGACGTATACACATGAAGAAGACACGGCAGAGGCGTGTACGTCGGTATGCTCCGTTACACTGATACTTATGATGAAGGACGCCCAGGTCTAGTCGTGTCAGCATCCAGGAACACTCCCCCTGCTGGTTGGTCCATCACCAGCAGCTGCTGCCGCTCAGAACCCTGCAGGTGGACACACGGGGACACGGGACACACAGACAGCAGCGTCAGTACACACTCCCCAACCCTGAGATCACACCAACACCCGGCAGGAACCGCTGCTGAAACCCTGCAGTTCCTCCAGCCACCACCAGGGGCTGGGGACGGAAACATCCACATTTATCCCTGGTAGAAACAACTGTGGGACTTTCTGGACCAGAACTTACCTGGTTGGACTCACATTAACCCTTCAAGGAGGGAGGGAGGGAAGAAGGAGAGAGCAGGAGGAAGGAAGGAGAATGAGGTCATTTTGACCCAAAGACGGTACAAGGGTTAAAAGTTCAGCTTTTATCTTCAGTAGATTTAATCTTTCATTCTTTTTAACTTATATCTGCCTGTCTTTAACATTTTATTCTGCTTTATGTTTTTTTTACTTTTTATGCACTTTTAAAAGTTTTTATGTAAAGCACTTTGTGCTGAAACGTGAAACACACGATAGATTTCACATCCATAACCTTTAGCTCAACTGATATGATTAATATAAAGCAGACATTTGGGGGGTGATTAGGGCTGTAGTACTGAGTACTAGCACACGTTTCTGGAGGTATTAAGGTTCTTTCCAGTAGTGACATCTGAAATGAGGAGGTTTGGACACATTTGATCAAGATTCATTGAAAGTAATGCTAGTTGGTGGAACAGGTTTCCTAAGCTAAAATAAATGAACTACTGTGGCACAACAGTGTAATGTGTAAAGATGAATGTGTTAACAGTAGTGGCACTGTTTGTGTGTTGGTGTAGACTGATCCCTCAGCCAGGGCTCTGGATCCTGCTGGGATACTTTCACAGGTCATTACCTAAACTACACCTGAAACAAACATGGTGGACACGAGGAAAAGTGATGCTTGGTTAGCATGATCCAAGTTCAAATAGAGAGCTGGTGGTGAGTGAGGTGAAGCGTCTGCTCCTTCAGGATAGAACCCTCGCAGGGAAAAGGGCTTCAAAAGTGACGTGATTCAAATTACTTAGGACTTATCTCAAACAAATGAAGACATCTGTGTGTGTGTGTGTGTACGTGTGTGTGTGTGTGTGTGTGTGTGTGTGTGTGTGTGTGTGTGTGTGTGTGTGTGTGTGTGTGTGTCCCATTACTTCCAGCCACATCACTCTTGTTTGGCATCAAACACATTGAGCTGCTCAACATGTTTCTGCAAAAACTCTAAATCTTACCAGGAATATTTGTCTTATTTCTAGTTAAAATGTCTCATTTTTAGTCAAACAAATCTCATTACACTTAAAACAAGTGTAATTACCAGAAAAATAACTTATTTGACAATTTTCACCTGTTTCAAGTAGATTTTCACTTGAAATAAATAGAAAAATCTGCCAGTGGAACAAGATTTTTTTGCTTGTAATAAGAAGATAAATCTTGTTCCACTGGCAGATTTTTCTACTTATTTCAAGTGAAAATTTACCTGAAACAGGTGAAAATTGTCAAATAAGTTATTTTTCTGGTAATGACTCGTTTTAAGTGTAATGACATTTTTTAACAAAAAATAAGACATTTTAACTAGAAATAAGACAAATATTCGTGGTAAGATGTGGAGTTTTTGCAGTGTTAGAGCAGAACGGCTGGAGCTGCACATGTTCCTGCTGCACGTTAACCTGCTCCTAATCAACCCTGATACCCCGTATTTAACCATCACAATCCCCCCCTGGTACGAGGTACAAACCCCCAACGAACAGGAGCTGCTCAGCTTTACCTCACCAGCTCCAGCTGAACAAACAGCTCCAGCTGCTACAACCGTCACCAACACCGGCCTGTTAGCGCTTTAAACATAACACTACACTTACTGTTAACACTAAACAAAAAAACACCTGCACTTTCTGCAGTCCAGCTCAGAGTTTAGTCTCATCTTTGCCGTTTCACCATCACAAATCACATTCCTTTGGAAAACTCCTCTGGATTCATGGAATCACAAGACACTGTCAGAGATTAAAATAGTTTTATTCATCAATCTGTGGTAGAAATGTGTGATCCTCTTTGATCACAACTCAGTTATGTCTTCACAACCATCCCGTCTCCTGGCTGTGAAGGTGAGTCAATCATCCAGATCTAAACCACGGACCAACTCAACTGTTTGTTCCATACTCATTATTCTGATTAGGACCTTTTACATTGATGTGTGGTATCAGCTCCACTACCAACATTGGTGCCCCGTATTTAATATTAGTTCAGGAAAAGTGTGTCCATGCTGGAAGTGTAGCGGCTGGCGTGGTGCAGGTAAACACCACCTAGTCTGAGCCGTGGAGTGGATGTAATGCTGTAAAAGGAAGTTTAAAGGCTGCGTCCTTCAGTAAGATACTAACATGGCTGGAGCGTGTGAGGCCAGAAAGCTTTATTTTGTCTACAATCTGAGTTTGTTGCTTAGTTTTCATCCTGCTCGCTGCTTGCAGACTGTTTCATCTGCATTAATGATCCAAACTTATGCCTAATGGCACTTTCCCACTAGCACCTGCTCCCCTTTACTCTCAACTCAAAATGGGCCGGTTTCTTTTCCATAACAATCCACCCAGATCAGAAGTAGGAGGTTGGAGAAGCTGCTGTGACGTATTTGATTGTGAATCTAAACGGAGAAGACAACAACACTAAAGATGTAGAACCTGGAGGAGATGATAGATGTGCTGCTGGATCTGTGACTCGTGTTTGATATCAAGTTAAAAAATGAGAGAGAGAGAGAAGCTTCAAGCAGCAACGCTTGTTAGTTTGTCTCTGCACTGCTGAGAAATCAGCTGGAGCCGTGAGCAGCCCATTGGGTTTTTTGCCTCTTCCTGCACCTATAGTATTTATATTTGATATTTCCTGTATATTTTTAAAACTGTGCAAAATAATAAACTAAACATCTGCACCTCAGAGTTGGATCACCAAACAGAATTTTGCTGCCATTGCTGGTTGAATAAAATGAACCAGAATCCGTCAGAGTCTCTTTCTCTGATTTCCTCCTCCTGACTCAGACGTCTGACTCCAACCCCCCGACCAATCGGTGGCCTGTAGTGTGATGATGTCAGATACAGCCGACTCAGCAGCTTAGAACCTCGGCAGAATAGATACAGAAAAAGTATCTACTCGGCACGTTGGACCCCCTGGAAAAGAACCAAAGTGAGTCGGGCTGAGTAGGTGCTGGTGGAAAAGCTCCATAAGAGAGTGGTAGAAGATCTGCTGTCCAGCTCCACTAAAAATACCTCAAGTCTTTTCTGGGACCGGGCCGCAGGGAAAGTTGCACACATTTCCACACATTTCCACACAGCAGATGAATCTGATAGGAAGTCAGATATGAGGGTACCGGGGAGAATCAGGTAGATTTTCAAAATAAAGCACCAGTGGTCTCGGACTCACACGTCGACATTAACCTGTGGAAGTTTTAGAAGAAATTTGAACCATACACAAGGAGAAGTTAAGTTTAGAAGTAGAAAACCCATCCCTTTATATGGAAGAGATCTGCATTTAAATAGACTACCATTAAGATCAAATGAGAATTGAAGAACTGTTTCTAACTAAAATAAAGAACACTACAAAAACTCAAAATCTTAACAAGAATATTTGTCCTATTTCTAGTTAAAATGTCTCATTTTTTGTCAAAAAAAATCTCATTACACTTAAAACAAGACTCATCACTGGAAAAAAACAATTTTCACCTGTTTCAAGTAGATTTTCCCTTGAAATAAGTAGAAAAATCTGCCAGTGGAACAAGATGTTTTTGCTTGTAATAAGAAGATAAATATTGTTCCACTAGCAGATTTTCATACTTATTTCAAGTGAAAATCTACTTGAAACAGGTGAAAATTGTCAAATAAGTTATTTTTCTGGTAACGAGTCTTGTTTTAAGTGTAATGAGATTTTTTGACTAAAAATTAGACATATTTAACTAGAAATAAGACAAATATATTTTTGCAGTAAACTTCTTCACACCCGTCCAGGCGGGTGTTCCAGGCAGGATATTTCACCTTTCACAATAGCTGCTTCTAACAGTGCAGGATACGCCATGTTTATTACTAGGGCTGGAACAATATATCGTGCCACGAATTTTCGCGAAACAAAAACGTCACGATACGTGTCGTGGAGGTGACAAACTGTATCGCGATATTGGGTTATTAATATTAATCTATTGTGTTGACTAGAAACGACCGCGCCTCGACCCGTGGACCAAAATCTTCCTCCGCTCAGAAGAAACTAGTTCCGTTTTGGTCCCGATCACGGGACTCTTAGGGTTTTGAGCTCTGAACTTTTACTGATGTAAGTCTGGTGTAGAGTTAAGCCTTACCTTATTAAATTAAACCTTTTTGGGGTGGTGAGTAGGATAAACACGGGGAAACTTCTGCTGAGTTCCAGTGTACTTTAATGTCTCTCAACAGTGTAGGATTTTAGAACATCAACACAGCACCTAGTGCCGTACTGTGGCGTATCACTCCACCCAATCTAAAACAGACTAATCACTACAGATAAACTGACTAGTGTCATTATAGTCCCTGATTTACATCACAATATAAAGAATAGATTTATAAAATAATGAACCCTGAATTACCAAAATAACCTTAACAAAAATAAATCTCCTCTTACACTTAGAAGGTGAGCATGAATCTTTTTTATGATGTAAAATTGTATGTATTTATTTACTTGTATTTATTTATTTAATTTTAGTTGTTAAATTTCTGGAAAAGAAAAAAGTCGAATCATACATGAGAGAAACTATTCAGTTTGTGTCTAAATATTTGTACTTGTATGAAACTGAAGATCATAATGCAAACCTGACATTTACTTTTAGTTCAGTTTGTGGAAAATGGTTGGCCTGGCTTTCTCTTTAAAACTTAAACAGTTATAAAGCATTACAAACTGTAACAATAGGGCAAATGCACAGCATTGTTTTGTATTTTGTGTCTTTCAAATAAAAGACATTTTTTCCAGTCATATGTTCCTCATTCAAGGTTGTTAAAATTACTGCTATAATATCGTATCGTTATCGTGACCTCAGTATCGTGTATCGTACCGTATCGTGAGATTAGTGTATCGTTACACCCCTATTTATTACCCACATTTAGCATTTGCCTCTATTCTATCTGTAAATTAGAGTGTCCTTTCTACAGGAAGTGTCCCAGGCTCTCGTCTCCAGCTCCCTCAATAAGAGAGGGTGAACCTGAGCGTGTGCCGGGGTGAGCTGGCTGGGATTTACCCAGGACAAGGAAGTGTGTTATTCCCTCGTCCTCACAGCCCAGGATCCCACAAATCATATTAAAGGATTATCCAACAGGCTACTAAAAGGACTGACTGCAGCTTTGCAACAAACCAAACTGGGGTCAAAAGCAAACAGAAGAATCTTGAAGAAATTCAGCAGGAGTGGCACATGAAGGCCGGGCTGCTCATATTTACATTTCTGCTGCACAATCCTGCTGTTATTCAGTTAAATAACACACACTGTATCACTGTTGGTCATTAAACACTGACACACCCTGGGTTTGCAGCGCTGCTTATCTGGGAGTGACACGACGCCGTGCAGTCAGTCTGAAGAAGAGCAGTTCATGAGCACATGGGAAGTTCATCGTGATGAAACACAGCGGCCAGGCCTTTGTGGGGACTGAATTAAAGCCGGAGCAACAGTTGAACTAAATGTGTTTCCACGGCCCAGTGAGCTGACAGGATATTGTATTACTTGAATGATGTTCAACGAGACATCAGAACCGGAACGTTGTAGTAGTGTAATACTGCTGGAATATGCACCTGGAAATGATATTTGCTCTATTTTTTTAGAGGAGATGGTATTTTCAGGACCTGAGCGTGTTATTGATCAAACTTAACGGACATGTTAACAATCAGACTTAAAAACTCTTTCTTAAATCACTACACGTGTCCTTGTTTGCCAGTTATACGTATTATAATCATGTTACCTCTAATGTTTGTGTGTGTTATATATAAAATAAACTATTTTTCTTTCTGATTCTCATTAACAGTTAAAATACCTGGCCACAGGAATACAATAATCAAACTGTTAATATCAGCTCATGTACAAAACTCAGGTAAGTATGTTCTCAAAGAAGAGGAAGAAGGGAAGTATTCCCTTTTTAAATACATTACATCCATTCAGTACGTGACCCGTATACAAACTACGCCCCCTTGTGTTCAACTTGGGGGCGTTCTCTTTTTAAACATCAAACTAATACAGCAAACCAGCAGTTTTCATGTTTTTTCATCATTACGTTGTAAAGAGTTTACATATGAAACTAGAGCAACAGAAATCTGATATCTAAATCAAGGAAGCGTGCATGTTTGAAAGTATAAAATAGTAAGTGAAGGTAAACAGCTCATATCTGTCTGGATTCATGTAATCTGAACCTAAATAGTGGACATCATCTGACTCTTATATTGAACACTGATGTATTTAGAGGTTCATGAGGACGAAGCTTGTTTTTTTACAACATTCAGTCATACCTGTGTTCCTGAGGTTCTCCAGGAACCAAACAAGAAAACTGAATGTTTTCATTTCCTTTGCTGGTATGAGTTTTCCAGACCTTTCCAGGATGTTCCATCAGGTATGATGATGATCTGGATGATTGACACTTGTACAGAGTCCTCACAGCCAATAAACATCAGCTGACACGGATCCACGTCACTTATTTTAACATTACCCAATCAGAACAATAGAAATGTTCTGTTTTCTCAAGATGATTGTTTGTAGTTCAGCTATAGTTCACTCTTACTGCCAGAAACTGAGATCAGACTGATTCTCATCAGTTTTCCACAGGAGTCTAGGTTTTGCTGGTGAAACAGCAAAGATGAGACTGAATCCAGAGCTGGACGGTTGAAAGTGAAGGTGTTTTCTGTAGTTCAGTTAGTGTTTGTGTCAGAGTGCTCATGTTTACATGGCTGTTTTCTGAGCCACAGATCTTTTTAGAGTGTGCAGTCTTTCTGCCTGGCGTTGGAGTGGTGTTGAGGTGGGAAGAGTTTTAGAGGATTGAAGCCTGGCCTTTTCCTCTCTGTTTGGAGCGCTGCATGAGGAACGAGTGGCTTGTGTGATTTAAAATTGCACATTTACAGAAAATAGATTCAAGTAAACACCTGAACCTTGCTAGGTCACTTCCTGTTGCAACATTGCCCCATTGCAGGTGAACAGAACTTTGGTCCTCCTTGTAGCACCTATAATGTAATAATTTCCTGAAAATGTAATAACGCCTGAAAATGTAATAAAATTTGCACTTAAATTATTTGAAAATTTAATAAAATATCCTGACTGATATTGTAATAACATTTTTACCAATAATGTAATAAATTATTACATTATTGGGAATTACATTTTCAGGTGGGTCTTTTTTTTCCCAAAACTGATAATGTAATACTTGACGAATTTTTGTGTTTTAAGTATCTAAGAATGTTATATACGCTGGATTTGAAACACCAGAATGACTATTGGGTTAAATTGCAGACTTTAGTACCATGTAATAAATTCCCAATAATGTAATAAGATATTACATTATCGGTAAAAATGTTATTACAATATCAGTCAGGATATTTTATTACATTATTAGTGAAGTTATTACATTATTGGGTTTTATTACATTTTCGATTGAGTTAAGTGTAAATTTTATTACATTTTCAGGAAATTATTACATTTTCAGGAAATTATTACATTATAGGAAATTATTACATTATAGGAAATTATTACATTATAGGGAGCTACACTTCTTTCCCTCGATTGCCCTGGTGATGGACCATGATCATGATGGACCGTTCACTGAACCGTTATTACTGCCAGAACTTAACCACAATGCCATTGTTTGGTGTCACAATGCCACAGATCTGTTACCTGCACGGAGTGGGCCGACTGTGAGGTTTGTGAAACCACTGAGGAACAGGAAACTGTTCAGGACTGTGTTTTATATGTCAGGTTCATCTTGTCAGACCATAATGAATGGTTAGTTAACAGAATATTTCCTGATGTGTTGTTGTGTGTTGTTGGTGTAGCAACAGTAACACGTCTTCCAATCGTGACAGTGTTCTGGACGTGAAAACAACAGTCAGGTTGATCAGAGAGGGCGAGTGTTAGGGCAGGAGGAAGAGTAGTTTCCAGGACGGGTGGATTTGCAGAGGGAATGTTAATGAGGAGAGAGTGCAGCAGAGTAAAGGATGTGATTGGAGGCATCAACACATATCAGAGAGGAGAAACCCCCATGTCCAGCTCCACCAGGAACAGAAGAGCAGAGATAGCAAAGTTAGTAGTCAAATTCCCCAAGGACGTCTTTGCTTCTGCAAGACAGACCAATTGTACCATGTTTTTTTCTGGATTTTCTGGTTTTAGGGTGCCTCCTCCGACTAATGGCCTCCACGTGGCCTCATCATTCCAGCTGGAATATCGTTCTAAATTTGGTGTTGTTACTGGTTTTCATCTTTAAAAAAAAAGGGGGCACTGGGCTGGGTCAGGGACGAAACCTTTAATAAATACGAGACTGAATGCAATTGGTGTCTGTGAGAGAACGTCTCTTGGCTGTTTGCTACTAACCTTTCATGTTAGGCTTGGGTTTGTCAGTTTGCTTGCCTGTGGGGGTTTGTGCCTGCTGCCCCTGGCCCCCCGAGGAGGCGCCCTGCTGCGCTGCTTTCTGTTTGAGCATGGTCCAGTCGAACGTGTAGTCGTACTGGTGGTTCAGAGTCCTGCAACACAGACACAGACACCGTCACAGACACCGTCAACAACATCTGCATCCACACACAAACACAAATACATCATGTCTTTGTTCGGCCCCAGGCGGCCTCCAAACCCCAAACAATAAAACATCTTATTCATGTCATTTATCTAACAGAGCAGAAAAAACAACATGATGTACTGTTGCTGTAATAAAAGCTTTTTAGCATTTTATGCAAATTTAACCCAAAGGCAGTATATAAATTAAAGAAATATAGACAATGTATGCTTTATAACTGAAAACTTCAATGTTTTCATACGTTTAACCATACAGGACTGTCTCAAAAAATTTGAATATTGTGATTTTCTGTAATGCAATTACAAAAACAAAAATGGCATACATTTATGTCATACATCATGGCTTACAGCTTAAGAAAACTAAAATATCCTATCTCAAAAAATTAGAATATTATGGGAATCTTAATCTTAAACTGTAAGCCATAATCAACAATATTAAAATAATAAAAGGCTTGCAATATTTCAGTTGATTTGTAATGAATCCAGAATGTATGACATTTTTGTTTTTGTAATTGCATTACAGAAAATAAAGAACTTTATCACAATATTCAAATTTTCTGAGACAGTCCTGTATAGGCTATTTATTTGCATCCTTGTCTATTTTTTTTGCGCCTTTTGCTATAAAAAACAGAAAAACAAAACAGTCAATGAAAAATGAACAATAGGAAGCCAAGAGGGCTTATAATTTTACAAAGTTCACTCACTCATTTGACATAATTTGGATGGGTAAATTATTCACAAAAATGAATAATAAATGGAAAATAAATTGAGCCTAAAGAATAAATATATTTTTTTTAAATTATTATCGTTTTCCATTTACAATTTCACCTGCAATACCGCCACAGACCACTAGAGGGCCGCGGGCCACCGGTTGACAATCCCTGCTTTTACTATTAGACACCAAGAACCGGTCTGGTTCTTCTGACTTCCAGGAGGGAATACCAACTGACAAAGTAGAAACTGCACAGATATCTAACCAGTTAGATAAGAGAAAGGAGTGGCGTGACGTGGGCGGGGCAGACACCAGACTAGTATCAACTAGTATCGCAGACATCAGGAGAGCACGGCAGGTGAGTGACTGCTGCTATAGGAATCTGATACATGAGTCACCACATAAAGCATTCTGGTCTGCTACGCTCCATACTGGTGAAAATACCAGTTACCAGAGCCATTTCATCCCAGGGAAATCCACTGGGTGTGACTGGTCAGGGTGGCTGAATGTGGCTGTGTGTTCTGAGCCTGAATGCTCCTCCGTACTGATCTAGGTTTTCCTCTGACACGTCCACACGGCCCGACGGCGCTCACCTGAAAAGGATGCGGAACAGCTGGCGCAGGTACATGTAGTCTGGTGCCTCCTCAAAGCGCAGGCCGCGGCAGTAGTTCAGGTACATGGCAAACTCCGCTGGGAAACCCTGGAAACACACATGGAAACACGCATGGAAACACGCATGAAAACACGCATGGAAACACAGCGTCTGTCAGAGATCACTGGAGCTGACTCAACACACTGATGCATCAGATGAGCCTGTTTTAGGATATTAATTAGGGCCCGAGCACTGAGGGTGCGAGGACCCTATTGTATCTGGAGTGTGTTTCATTATCATTATTATGCGCATGCCAAGTAGTGGCATGACCATATTGCAATTGTACAAAACCCCCAAAGGGCAATGTTGCTAGCATTTTGCTAGAAACCTAAAGTCGCTGAAATCCCCTGCACAGCAGCGGGTGTAAAGCATGATCCTGCTCTGATGTGGAAGAAAAACATCCCCAAAAAACTTGCATCTTACCCGGCATCAAAAACAAACTGTGTCAGGTTGGTAACTGCAGAGAGCTGCTCTCAGCTGAGAGTTCAGCACACAGTATTTGTAAGACGGGCTGTTGGAGTTACTGTGCAGGGAGGTTCATTTCTCAGCATGACAAATGCCACGTGTGGCGTGAGAGCGTTTGAAATGCTTGAGTCTCGCGCTCAATGCATGAGACTTCAGAGCTCTGTTATTTCGTCAGCCGTCTATTCGTTTAAACCAGCCCTTTTCTCGGGTTTCCCTTCTCGTTCAGACTAGATGGATGAAGTCACGTGACCGTGACACCTCTCAGCAAACACGGTCAAAACTAACATGTTTATTCTCCTCAGGCCTGATCAACGCCTTCATTTTAATATCTATTTTCTGGAAGACATAATGTTAAAGCTTGAATGCTGCATCAGACCTTGATCAAATTGAGGTGGAGCATTGTTTTACCTTATAGATATTAGAAATAAAAAGTGCACTAATAAACACATAAGACTACTCCTACAGTAAAAGGAAAATAACCCCAAGAGGGAAATTTGTCTGGAAATCTCAAACAAATTAAAAGAAGTCCAATATAAAATTTTATATCATATTTACCCCACCAACCAACTTAAATCCAAATGTGTAGACATTGATAGCAGGTGTGTATTTTATAAACATGACGAAGAGACCATCACACATTTGTTTTATGAATGTGAACATACTTTAAGTTTCTGGAAAAAATTTGATTAATTTTTTGACATACAAACTAAAAATGTATTTAAATTAGAAGCTAAAGATATCTTACTATATTACGAAAACCAAAATTCAACAACTGGTCAACTTAATGATTCTTGTTGCTAAGTTCCACATTCATAAGGCAAAATTCTCCAAATCCTGTCCATCCTTAGTTCCCTTTAAAGTTGATTTCAAAATGTATTTTGAGACGATACAATTGCTTAATAACAAGAAATGTAATACCACTGTCAACCTCATAAAATAAATGTTTACTGATATCTGAATGTATTGCCTTCCTTTTATAATTTAGTGTAATTGTTAACGTCACGAACTACTTGCACTTTATTGTATTATTTTTTGTGAAGAGAATAATTTTATTTTTTTTTTTACTATAATGATGCCTATGCATGTTTGTGTTTTATATTATTGAATGATGTCTGCCATTTATTTTATTGTTATTGTATTTTCTGGAATTGAAACAAAGTTTCATACAAAGAAAAAGCGTTGTTTTACCTTACACAGGACCTCAACGGGGGTGGACATCTTCTTTTCTGAGATCTTCTCATACTTTTGCTTCTTAGTGGCAGCCTGGAAATCAGACAGATAAACAGCAGCATTTTGGTATGGAATCATCCCACAGGCTCATACTCTGAAGATGGACACATTAGCTTCTGAAAATGTAACTTTTAAAAAAAGGACACCATAACAGCAGACAATCAAACAAATACTAGCTTTAAGACTTCAGAAGAGAGATGAAAGCAGCGTGTTTTTGTTCCTACCTTTAATCCTTGCCAGGGCAGACTGGTTCTGTTGAAGTACATCAACACGTAACCCAGAGACTCCATGTCGTCACGGCGACTGAAGGCAAAAAGAACGGGAAATGAGTACAAAACCAGGGTCTGAGCATCACTATGAAGTGGTTCAAATCTGACCCCCCAACATACAACATGTGGACTGACAAAGTCTGGGAAATCTTTCAGATGGAACAGATAACATACTCTCTTAAACTTCAGACAAGTGTTTTTCTTAAAAGGTGGAGCCCTGCCGTGGCTCCGTTAACGCAGTGAATAGACTCTCCTACACATTCTAGTAATACACAAGACACACTCATGCACACACCAATTAGGATTATTTTACACTGATGTGACTTAAATCCGGGCTGGGTGGACATAAAAAAAAAGCTCAAATCTTATTTCCAGAGAGGGATTTTGTTGCTGTGGTTCGAGACCAGATATGCATCGATATATGTCAAAATGAACTTCAGGATTCCTATGGTGCAATATACTTTTTTTTTTATATTTGGGCTTCAAAAAAGTGCTGAGCATAATCTTTGAGCCAACAGGAGTTTGCCGAGCTGGTTTTCAGTCTCCTCCTGGTCTTGGTTTCTCCGTGTTTATAAGAACTTCCTGGACTCAAAAGACCAGGATTCCTTGTGAACAGAGCATGTGCAGAAAACTAATTCCTGTTCCGTTTGATGGGGATATTCCGTTTAGCGTTTACATGACCCAATATTCAGGTTTTAAAAAGGACCCACGGGTCATATTGGGGTTTTTAAAAACCCGAATATGAGCAAATTCGGGTTATTCAAAGGGGTTATTGGTGTTTACATGGTCGTGCAAATTGGGGTTATTGCCAATATTCGGGTTTTAAAAGGGTTATTGATGCATGGAAACGCAGTCAATGTCATATGGCATTGGCAGAAAAGATTTGGCTAATTTTTTCTTAGCCCCAACCAACATATTCAGCCCTGCTTCTCAAACAAATGCAGTTTCGTTACAAATGTGGCATTTTAAAAGGGACATAAACAGGCTTTCTAACAGTATAAGATTTACATCCAAGAATCATTGTTACAACAAAGAAATAGTCTACCAAACATGCATTTCCTTACTTTTTGTGGCAAGTTTAGTTTTAGTGAATGAAAGTGAAATGTTCTTTTTATTTCTGGTTGGATTCCAGCAGAGATCATTGGCAGGATGAAGCGGTCCTCAGTATATGTACGTTCAACTTCTGCAGTTTAAGTTGTCAAAGTCCCGACTGCCTTGAATTAATCCTAACACAACGGACCAATGAGACGGATGTCTTGGCTCCTCCTCCTGAATACTGGGCCACGTTTTATTAACAAACTGCACAACGTCTGGTCTGACTTCTCCACCATCATGTCAACGCTGTAAAAGAGCTTTGCTCTTTAGATCACATCCCCTTCCTATGGAAGTCTCCCAAACCTACAACTGTTTCTTTTTTCACTTAAAGACCTTTCATTTGTCAAATTATACTAAAATGTATTCAAGAGTCAAAAATAGCTGTATTCATCGTTTGACCTTTTCTAAGTGAATGTAATCATTTAAAGTAACTATATGTCCTGATTAATTACCAGTCATGCATTGATTTGAAGTTTTTAGTCCTGCAGTTATTTTACTTATATCCACCTGTTTCATACATACATGATCACACGGAACCATTGAGGTTTTTTTTTTAAACCTGTTTTTACCCTTAAAATTCTCAATTATAACAGTATCTTGCAGAATCAATAGCTGTTCTGTTTATGTTAAAAACAATATGTAAATCCTGAGTTGACTGGATTTGACTTGGCCACTCCCAAGCCTCATTTTCTATTTTAATTCAAAAAAGAAGCCCCCCCCCCCCCCCACAAAAAAAAGAAGACAGACAAAACTCCAAGCCAATAGGCGGGCAGGTACTGAGGGGAAGCAGGAACCTCTGTTCGATGCCCAGGTGTGCGTTGATGGAGGCGTAGCGTGCAGTGCCAGTCAGGTTCTTGTCTTCTCTGTAGGGGATGTGTTGTCGAGTTCGGTTGTCTCTGTACTTCTTTGCCAAACCAAAGTCGATAAGGAACAACTGAAAGAGAGGAAGAGTAAACAAAAGAAAAGGTTATTGAAGTAAGAAATCCTCTTCAGGTTTAACAGTGGTCTTAGTAAAAACATCAAATCATATTTAATTCAGTGATGCTCAAATAGTTGGATATTATCCTGCTGCAGAAACGTGGCAACATGATAAGTGGATTATTGATCAAAATCAAACAAGGATAAGTTGTCAAAGACCAACCAGAATCCCTCCTCATCAAACTGGTTCTGCTGCCCATCACAACCACTCCCACCAGTCTGCTGTAAAACTAACTGCAGACATGGTGGACATCTTCTGTTGATACGAGCCTAGAACAAGATTCCTGTCCCTAACTGGTCACATGTCCATCCAGAAGCTTCTCCCTCTGTTGGGGGTACTAACCATCAGGGCAACGTTCTGTGTAAGAACGGCAGCTTGATTGAAATTACATCTACTGGGGAATTCAATCTGAGAAACAAGTTCAGTAAGGGCCGTGTTAACCAATTATTACAACTCCAAACTAAATGCATTTTAGAAAAGTCCTGACCAATCCTGACTAAAAGGGAAACTCTTTGGTGAAGTGGGTCTACAGCTGTTTGCCGATCTCAATGATAATTGGGTAATTTCCATCACAGGTCATTTATATGATGATCCATACAGAGCCGCCACTCAAAACAACCAAGACCGGTGCCGTCACACTTGCTCCATTTCCTCCAGCTGGTTTGTGGTGTTTATTTAGCAGCTGAAATGGTCTTAAGTTTAGGTGGAAATGGTCTTCATTTAATACTCTGAGAACAGGACAAGACTGTAGACAGATCAATCCAGTACCCACATCCTCATCTTCCTCAGTCAAGGTTCAAACATTCCTGGACATCTCAGGATACTGTTTAGCATTAATCCTGACACCACGGAGGTGGAGATGAGATACAGACAGACACAACCGTGACCAAGAGTCTGAACTCTGAACTGCTTGCTGGCAACAGTTTAGATGAGGGTCTTTTCAATTCCGGTGCTCCAGGGCCAGTGTTGCATGTTTTACATGTTTCCCTGCTTCAGCATACCGTCATACAAACTGCTGTCATTATCAGATTTATGCAGACCTTGATGACATGCTGATGGCGATCATTCATTAGAATCAGCTGTGTTAACACAGAGAAATATCGAAAACGTGCCGGACACCGGCCCACGAGGACCGGAATTGAAAAGCACTGGTCAAATTGATGCTTTTCCTACGGTGGCCGAGACCCGCCATTGCTGAAAATAAAATAAACGCTGCAAATAAAATAAACGCTGCAAATAAAATAAACACCGCTGCAAATTAAAAAAAAAAAACGACGCAAATAAAAAAGCCACAACGGAAGTGAATTACCGGGGACAATTTTTGCTGATGCACCGGTGTTTTTTACGTGAGAGGAGAAGTCCCTGACCACCACACACAGCTTCAACTTCACATTCATTCAACTATTTTTACCCACGCTTTAGATTATTCTTGGCATTATTATTAATGATAAAAACAACAACACCGGTGTCCTCTCACATAAAAACACCGGTGCATCGGCAAAAATAGTCCCCAGTAATTCACTACCGTTGTCGCTTTTTTTATTTGCGTCGTTTTTTTAGTTTATTTGCAGCGGGGTTTCTTTATATTTTCAGCGTTTCTTTTATTTGCAGCGGCATTTCTTTTTGTTTGCAGCGTTTATTTTATTTGGTAGGGGTTTATTTTATTTGCAGCGGCGTTTGTTTCTGTTTGCAGCGTTACTTTTATTTTCAGCAATGGCGGGTCTCGACCCCCATATTTTCCTCTTTGGGCTGGAGCACACAGAGACCAGTTCTTCCTAAAAAGATCTGGAATAGCGATATATCTTAGCACACTTCATGTTTCCTCTGTGTGCTGGTCCAGAGTCCAGACATAACAGCAACAATGAACAACACCAGGCTTCCTCTCCACAGACTACACCACCTGGACCAAACGCTGTACGTGTGTCAAAGCAGTTCTCTCTCTCAATGCCGACCTGAGACGTCATTTTACATGTGATTTCAAAGTCTCAGACAAAGGTTAAGACATACAGAAAATCATGAGTAGCTCAAGTTGGCTCCTGTGATCTCTGCCTGAATTTGCACCTTCCACTGAACAACTTATCCACATAGTAAGACCAAATAAACACAGTGAATATTTTCATTTATATTTGGTCTTGGAAGTCTCATGGAAATTGGGTCATTTTATGATGCAATTAGTATCAACAACCAATTAGAAATGCTGGTGGTCACAGTGGAATCTGGTTGTAGCCATATAAATAGCAGTACCACTTCACAGATCTAAAAAATAATGTATTAATGGTTTTAATAATACTTTAAAAATAATGGTGGTGGCCATCTCCAGGGCTGAACCATGAGATTACTAGTGATGTGCTGCCCCTGCCCTTCCGTCTTCTGCTGTATGTTTGTCTTTCAAAAATGTCCTCAGGTGTCTGTACTCATCTTAGTGTGCATTCAGAGCAAGTACAATCCAGAGAAAAAAATAGACATGCTAATATCAGTTCTATAAACTCCAAATTTGTGAAAAACCCAACAAAGAACAGTTGGTAGAAGTTTAAAATGGTCCTCAAGTCATAGAGCACCACACAGATGTTCCTCTGACAAACACTTAAAAACACCAAACACTGACTTAACAAACGTGAAACTAATCCAGGCACAGCTCAATTATCCACACTCTTATTGTGGCTCAACTATCTTCTGGAAAACTGTGGTAACTATGTGACCCTTGAAATCTAAACAAATACTTAAGTATATGGTATCAATGCTCTAATTTCCTACTAACACAAATGCCAGACAGGGAATAGGCTATTTACACAATGGGGTAACAAAAAAATACAACAAAAATAGGAATTATATACATACAGACATACACACACACATATATATATATACATATATACATATATATATATATATATATATATATATATATATACACACACACACACACACACACACACACATACATACATATATATATACATATATACATACACACACACATACGCATACACAGACAAAGGTATTTAGTCAGACACCAGTTGTGCAAGTTCTCCCACTTAAAAAGGTGTGAGAGGCCTGTAATTTCCATCACAGGTAAATCTCAACTATGAGAGACAAAATGAAAAAAAAAAAAAAAATCCAGAAAATCACATTGATTTAAAAAAAAATGTATTTGCAAATTATAGTGGAAAATAAGTATTTGGTCAATAACAAAAGTTCATCTCAATACTTTGTTATATACCCTTTGTTGGCAATGACAGAGGTCAAATGTTTTCTACGCTGTTGCTGGTATTTTGGCCCATTCCTTTGAGTCCCTGATCGTAGTGAGTTACTGATGGTTCCTTTGTTACTCTGGTCCCAGATCTCTGCAGGTCTTTCACTAGGTCCATCGTGTGGTTCTGGGATCTTTACTCACCGTTCCTGTGATCATTTTTACCCCACGGGTCAGATCTTGGTGGAGCTCCAGATGGAGGGAGATTATCAGTGTCTTGTATGTCTTCCATTTTCTAATTATTGCTTCCACAGTTGATTTCTTTACACCAAGCTGTTTACCTGTTGCAGATTCAGTCTTCAGACTGTTTGAGGTTGTGGACAGGTGTCTTTTATACTGATAACCAGTTAAAACAGGTGTATTTTATACTGATAACCAGTTAGAACTGGTGTATTTTATACTGATAACCAGTTAGAACTGGTGTATTTTATACTGATAACCAGTTAGAACTGGTGTCTTTTATACTGATAACCAGTTAGAACAGGTGCATTAATACAGGTAACGAGTGGAGGACAGAGGAGCCTCTTGAAGAAGAAGTTACAGGTCTGTGAAAGACAGAAATCTGGCTTGTTTGTAGGTGACCAAATACTTATTTTACCCAGGAATTTACCAATTAATTCAGTAAAAATCCTATAATGTGATTTCCCGGATTATTTCCCCCCATTCTGTCTCTCATACACATACATACAGGCCTCTCTCATCTTTTTAAGCGGGAAAAATTGCACAATGGTGGCTCCCTAAATACGTTTATGCCCAACTCTGTGTGTGTGTGTGTGTGTGTGTGTGTGTGTGTGTGTGTGTTGTTAACTGATACTGGCAGTTAACTAATTTAGTTGCACAAAAATAAAGTCAATCTTTTTAGTGGAACATCTTCAGCCATCTTACTGCAGTATTGAGGAGAATTTAAATAAATATCACAAAATAGGGAATTTTCTTTTTTTAAATAATCAAAAATAGGACATTTACAGTGGCAAGCATCTATTTGACAAATAGTCAAATATTTTAGTGAGTGTGAATGCTTGGCACTTAGAAATGTAACAGTTCCACTTATTTAGATATTGATATTTTGAAGACAATCCATGTTTTTGTACAGCTGTAGTTTGTACTATATGCAGTTATTTGTGAGCCAGTGTGGATGTGTCTGGATGAGATCCCAGTACTCCCATTGGCTGCGTTGACTTAACCAATTTTGGCTGATGCACCACACATAAAATAGAAAACTCAGTTTATACCTGGAAAACAAATACGTATGTTGACAGCAGAAGCAGCAACAGCAAACTGACATACTAACTCAGGGTTAAATAAGACAGATAAGATAGATCAGACAGACAGACACGTTATTAATCCTGAAGGAAATTTAGGGAAAATAAAGTCACAATGCTAGTCTAAGAATAATCCAAGAAGAAACAGTCATTTTTAGAAGCGTAGCGGGCGTACCAGAGGTATATCCTAACATTTGAGCTGATGACAGTGAGCCAGGCGTCCAAGCCGACGGCTGGCCGGTTTATTCTGACTGACGAACATCAGGAGACCTGTCTACATGACTCTGGTCAGCGACTCCAGAGACAGATCAACCTACCAGTAACTGCAGGAACCACAGACTCATCTGAGTACACTTCTGTTGTACAGCCTTTTATCCCATAATAAAAATGATCTGATCCTTGCAGGTCTTGGTATTAGACAAACAACATATAACTCAGCTTTATGTTGCAGGAATGTTGGTCCAATGACCAGATTAATTAGGGCCAGCAGAGTCACCCACCACCGTCCCTTCTCCACCGTGCTAGACGGTGGGTGTGAGGTGTTTCCGCTGTCATGCTGCGTTTGGTTTTCTCCTAACTTGGTTCTGGACATTAAGACCAAACATCTCCTCTTTGGGCTCATCTGTCCATAGGACATTGTTCCAGAACTCTGCTGGTTTGCTCAAATGCAGTTTTGTGAATCCCAGTCAAGCATCCATGTTCCTTTTACTTTCAGAAGGGGGTTTCCTCTGGAAACCCTTCCCAACTGTACTGGTTCAGTCTTCCTCTAATCATGAACATCTAAGATGCTCCGTGAGGCCTGAAGGCTCCAAGATGGAGCTCTTGGGTTGGTGTATTTCTCTCAGCTGTTTGCCACCTGATGTTGGGGGGTAAACCTGTATTTTCTCACTGCAGAATGATAGTTCGTTTCATAACCTTTTCCAGATTGATGGGCAGCAACAATTACTCTAATACCGTTGCTAATGCCCTTTCCGTTTGGAACATGGGTACTTATAAACATGGTTTACTTTTTTTATTTATTTTTTTCCATTTGTGTCAACCAATGATGGGATTTTTTTTTTTTCATCCATATTTGTTTAAGGTAGAATTTGGGTAATTTAAGACCCACTATGATCCAACTGTAAGCATTCAGGTCAAATCAAGCTCCCCGCCATCTCATACTGCAGCATGAATCCGTGCAGCCTAACCGTAAGAGTAGACCGGAAGGGCTTTTTTTCCTGTTTTACAAAACACAAAGCCAACTAATTAATGAAACCAGAAAGTGGGAACCCTCATTAAAGTGGGGATCAGAGCTCCACAGCAGACAAGGCTCATGGGAATCTGCACTCCTCTCCCACTGTAACAAGGTGCATTCTGGTAGATGGAGTACAGAAAGTATGTTTATGCAAGTGCAAAGATGATGCTAGTGGACTGATTGACTTCAAACCAATGTGGTTAAGTATGATAGCAAAGCGACAATGCTGTTGTGAGACAGCTGGTGTTGTGGTAAAGGTCACACCTGGTTTAATCCTGAGAAAGATGGGTCCTGAGAAGAGCTAACAGCCAAGCTTCTTTTCCTCTTCCCCACTGACGAGTCTAAACACTGGGGCAGACAGTAGAGGGGAGGGGGTCAACATTACAGCCTCTATCCACTGTCATCACAATTAACAAGAGCACAACAGGCACTTCTGTCTGCACCCACGACAGGACGGGCTCGTGCACACGCTAACAAACCACGTTAAACATCTGGTACAGACATGTCTTCTGTCCAGAAGAAAGCACACAGGTGTGTTTTCTTCTGGCAGGCCGAGGAAAAGGAGAAAACACCTGGGGACAGAGGGGTGGGGCAGCAAAAGGTCAGACGCCAAAGGTTCAGAAAAACATTTCAAATGTCCGCTACATGAGCATTTTAACAGGCAACCAACAGCATTACAGCCCTTGCTGGTTTTTCAGTTCCACCGTCATATGAGGTCTTCATTGTCTTGTGGTTTCACCTTTGTAGGTGTGGATGAATCCTACCTGGTGCGGCTAGTTAAACAAAGTTTACCATTAACACTCGTTTAGCTTGTTTTAGAATATGTCCTGTGTTTAGTCATGTTGCATCCAAACCTCCAGCTTTCGTCTGAAAAAGTCCAGCTCTTATAATAACCACTAGGACTGCTGTTTTGACGTAGTCACCGCTCCATTTTCTCATCTTCTCCAGAAACGGCGTGTGGGAAATCAAGTCACATTTAGATCACAGGGGTTTTCTGGGCAAATCTTTTTTTTTTCCTCTCTTCTCTCTTGGGGGAGCCCCAAGGGTCAATTTTGGGCCAACTGCTGTTTTTTCATGTACATGTACAACAATCCGTTTCATTATTTTTCCAGGCAGTTTTCAAATATACTGTATTTGCCAAAACAATCTAAAAAGGTTCCAAGTCTTTGTAGCCCATGATGATCTAAGTTGGTATGACTAGTTGGACTAAAGGGACACTGTCACGTCAAGGATCTAGGTGTTCGATCAGAGCATTGCAAGTCCTTGTTTCAGCTCAAGCAGTAGGGATGGGAATTGATTAGATATTTCCAATTCCGATTTCATTTTCGATTCTGCTTAACGATTCGATTCTTTATCGATTCTCTTGTCGATTCGAAAAAAGGAGAACAAACAATTTTAGTATCAACTTTGTTTTATATCTTTCAACAAAAAAACATAAGTGAGGTCCCCCAGCCTTGGGCTCCTCCATGGTGCCAGGGGGTCCCCACAAAATTATATGTAATATAAAATATGTATTTAATATAAAATAATAATAATAAAATAAATATTCTTCTGCAGAAATTAACTTAATACAACAAATTATTTTGTGGCAATTACACAAGAATGTCCAGTAACATGTTCAACACCACAAACTTAGTCACTGCTGGTGACATTCATCTATTCTGGCCTGATGCTCTTCCCTGCCGTGATGAAAGGAGAAGTTAGCGGTAGATGCTCTTTAACTTCTCCATAGATGAGCTGATGAGCTGCAGCTGTGTCAGGAGCGCCCGGCACATCCGCGTGGCCGAGCGCGCAGCTCTTCTGAAGCATGAATTATGGTTCCACGTTAAATGGATGCAGAGCCTACGGCGTAGGGTACGAGGGGACGTACACCGTGCGGTGCGTGTCGCCGCGTACCCTACGCTGTAGGCTCTGCGTTGGTGTAACACGGAACCATAAATCAGCCTTACCACACGCCGGCTGACTCCGCGCTCCCCGCTCATCAGCCGGCCGAGTCCTAACAGTTTCCCCCCTTTGTTGAAATGTCCACATTGCAAGAATTGTCGCCCTGTTGTCATCCTTTTTGGGAAAATGTAACCAAACTTTCGAGGGTTTATGCCACTTTTTCCCCGTGTTTTCCTGCTGGGCGCGAATGCGCACGTTGCGCAACGTGCTTGGTGACGTCATTCGCGCCCACTGGAATCAATAAGGGAATCGTTTGCGAAAAAGGTAAACGATTCCAAGGAATTGAAACACTGGGAACCGGTTCTCAACAAGAACCGGTTCTCGATTCCCATCCCTATCAAGCAGTATTAATTTCAAATGTAATTTCAACAGTGACATCTCTAACAGGGATGTTTGTACTGATTTATTATTAATTACAGTCATAAGTTACCATTAGCAAGCCAGCAAAGCTAAAATATCCAGCTTGTAGTAAATGAGCACAGGTGGTTGTGTTCCAGCTGGTTTCCTGGCCTGCTCATTCAATCCATTTATCAACATTTTGGATAAAATGGAGCCTGTTCTTGTCAACGTGTCACAGTGCAAAGACAAAAGACGGGCTTCAAAAGTGCTCTTCAAAAAGGTGTCCTTTTCTTCTTTACAATCTATGGTCCCAAGGAGATGGGTCGTGAAACTTGGGGCTTTTCCAGTGTAATTTTGAACTTGTGGAGACTGAAAAACATTTTTATGGCTCAGTAAAGGATGTAAATGAACTAAGATGCAAGAGGTCCCAGGTTGAATTCCCAAGTTACTCATTTGCCCAATTCCTTCCCGACTGAACACATGAATAGGTAAAGGATCAACTATAAAACTAAGCAACCTTAACTAACTTAGTGCAGTATGGCAGCCGCAGCAGAAACTATGGTCATCTGTGATTTACAAACCCTAGCAGATTTGTTTCATCTATACATGCACAGGTAAAAACAAATGAGACAAATAGGATAATGAAGTCTAGCGTTCCTACAGTTGTGAAAGCGTATAACCAGTGAACCTAGAGGGACTTACAGCTGGGTATTCACATGATTCCACTGATATTAAGACTGTTTGTTTAGTGTTTAACAGAGCAGTCATGCCTGAAGCCTTCAGAGATGGACCATTAACTGCTGGAGAAAACTTGGCCGTGTTTTTGTTTTAGGTTTACGTCGAGATTCAGGTGTTACTGCAGCGTTTTAGTGGACCATCACGCTATGTTAAGATTGGATCAGTTTGGAAACCATGAAACAGGAGTCAAACAGAGCCCACTCAAATTACTTATGGAGGCCAATTTCAGATATGAGATTGAACCACTGAAACCTTCAATAATGCGGAAATGCATCAATCGTCCGTGTTTTATTTTTATTTTTTTGCGTTAATGTTCGTCTTGCTTCATTCTCATCCGAAAGTGGAAAAGCGTGCCAAGGTCAGTGTTATTCTTACCAAACAAACAGGAATAGACAGGAGACGTACGTCTAAGCTTTCAGAGTCAGTTTCCTATGAATAAATCACCAGGATCATTCATAGCAGTGTATGCGTTTGCATTGGTTGTGTCAAACAGATGGCAGATTGGTAGATTTTAGGAGCTGAAAACCTACCAAGATCAACAGTTTCACGGTGACGGTGAAACGACAGTTACAGGGACTCTTTCAGTGATTTTAATCAAGTAGTTTACCCAAAACTATACAACAACTCAACCAAACATAATCACTAACGTCATTTCAGATCAAGCCCTGTTCCTGTTTTATTTTCTTATTATTTTAGAAAGTGCGTTCTAGCTCTCGTGGTCTCCCATCCCTATTCTCAACAAAAAAACAAACTTAAGCTAACACCTAAGTCATTTTTGACTCCTGTCCTGGTCTACATATTGCTTTAGAGCACATTGATGAACAACAAGGAGAAAGCTACCTCACAGGGATACAGTGGAGCAGAAGTCGAAAAGACTTGTGGAAGTAATAATGAAACCATATTGTCTTAAAAGAGGTTGCAGGTTCCAATCTCAGCCTGCGCACCTTTGCTGCATGTCATCCCCATTCTCTCTGTACCCCCTTCCTGTCTGTACACTTTGAATAAAAAGGGCCACTAGAGCCCAAAAAATACCCCCCCCCCCCCCCCCCCCAAAAAAAAAAGACAACCTCCATGTCTACAGGGAGCTAAAAGTTGCACAAGTTCCTTAAGGTAGTTTTACCCTTCTCCATCAAACCGATGGCAAAACTATTTCACTATGTATCAGCTGTTGAATCTCAAAATAATACTAGTATTAATATGTTGCAGAACTACAGTCAATAAAATTCATGCAACAGCTCAAAAAACTGTTTTAATAACACCAACCCAAATCGATATCGGATCAAATCAAATCCTAATAATCTATTCTGAATTTAAAGAATCGGAATCAAATCGATTGACACTTGGAACAATACCCAGGCCTGCTATTGTTGCCGAAAAGGGAAAATGCTTTTCCTGCGCTAGGAATAATCACAGTCCGTCTTAACCTTAACGTTCAAACACTGATGAGCCATCAGAGCAACACATGATCTTGATTTACTATTTCCTCAAATTTTTCCCACATTACTTTTTCTATCTGTGTATATTTTTGGATTTCAATCCCCCCGTGTTCACCTTCTCCCTAAACTGTTTCCATCACCTGCCTCGTTTCTAACATTCCTGGGCCCTTGTGAAAAGTGCACGCTGCATCTTCATGTTAAATCAGCCATGGATGTCTTAGTATTTATTATGACTTATATAGCGTTTTCATTTTTATATGCTATAACACTGTGTTTCAATATCAATTTTCAAAGTTCAATAATTATTCTAACCAGCCCAACCGAACCCGACCCAAAATAATGCATATTTTTGTCTGACTTGTCACCACAGGTGACCGGAGTCACTGCTCAGTTGGGATCAACCCAAGCATCGCTGGAGCAAAGACAGATTGAGCTGCAGATTCAGCTGCAGAACAAGAAAGAAATAAAAGCGCAGCAGCTCCTCCTGCGGAAAGCGTGTGGTTTTGTCAGCAGGTTTTAACCATGAGTGCTGCTCCCTGAAGTGAAGCGCGGGTTCTCTGTGCCTACGATTATGGGCGGCAAACAGGGAAGTTTAAAAGTATGTAACAGGTAATAATTAATAATAATAATAATTATTATTATTATTATTAATTATAATTATTATTAATAATAATAATAATAATAATAATAATAACAATAATAATAATGATAATAATAATGATAATAATAATATTATTATTATTATTAATAATAATAATAATAATAATAAGGGCTAAATGATTTTTGAAAATAATCTAATCTGATTTTTTTCGACTGCAATTTAATATGCAATTTTTCTTTTCAATAAAACCTCATGGATGATTTTAATACTAACACAATATACATTTAGTATACAATGTTTTAAAAGACTGGGCAAATTTTAATTCAGCCAGTAAATACACTATACAGGCTACTAATATAACTAATGCTTTTTTTTTTTTTTTTTAAACATTAATTTACTTACTAATTACTTTAACACCGCAAACCAACAGATCTACTACCACAAATTTATAAGACTTAATTTTTTTGTATGTTTTTTTTTCTTAAATCAGATTTTACAAAAAATGTAATATTGGAATAAAATGAAAACAGTGAAATTTAACTGTTTAAGATTTTCAAAAATTGAATAATAAGTATCCCAGAATTAATTTGATCCTAGTTTGAGCAGTAAGTATTGTACCACATCTTTAGCTGAGGACTCAGTTATTGATTGATCTTCTGTGCCTTTCTAAACTGTGCTCGTAAGGAGCAACACTTTCAAATTTTGGACAATGATCCCCGTTTTTGGCTCATCTGGCATGCTCGACATTAGACACATATCCGTCGTACATGACTGTTTTTTTTTTGCTTTTTTTTTTAACATGCTGGAACAAGTAGTTTTGTAGTAGTTTTACTCTGAAGTAGCAACGTTATAATGTAATATCAATTATCATGATCAATTTAAGGGATATCATCTTATCATTAGCATGGAATGCAGTTCCCGCTGCATTCATTCAACCACTTCCTCAGTCGTTCTCATATTGTAGCACCTGATTCCATCTTTTCCTCGAAAACTAAGTTTTCTTATTTCTGTAAATCTCCAATTCAGCATTGTTAAATTAGAGGAAGTAAATAATAATGGTGCGCGTGGAAATAAAAATTTCCCTTCTTCCACGTCTTAAGGTTCATTTAAAACTTGATTAGGTAACTTTTAGAAATGTTCACACTTCTCTTTTAGGGTGCTTTCACACCTGTCCCGTTTGGAGCAGTTTTCCGAAACAGGGAGCATTTCCCCCTAAAGATCAGTTCGTTTGGTACATGTGAACACAGCAATCGCACTCGACAAAACAAGCGAGCCGAGATCTCCTAGGAGAGGTGGTTTCGGCTCGCTTCTATTCCAGACCTGGAGCGGTTCGTTTGCAGAGAGAACAGAATCCACACAGCAACCGACACAGCTCACTCATAAGCTGCTTACACATAGAGCGCGGTTTGCCGCGCCCAATGCTGGGTAGGGCGCAGGGTCGGAGCAGAACCTCCTCCACCTTCTCTCCTATTGGACGCACAGAGATGTCGTCACAGTGCGGCACGGTGAAATTTAAAAATGTTCAATTCGGGTAGGCAGGCTTGGCGCGAACGCCACGGCAAGCGGCCTCTCGGGCGCCGCTGAGCTCGGCAGCAGAGCGGTCTGCTCTTGCTCCGCTGTAGCACATACAAAATTAATGGGATTGCCGGCGGCGATCTGCACCCTCTCTGTGAAAGGGGTTATAACCATTGTTGTTCCTGTGGTACGGAAGAGGAAACTTCTTCCATGTTCATTTCTGACCAATGAGAGAACAGTTGGTTCTCATGGCATTTGTTAACAGCTTTGAACCGCTACAGACGGTTGCCTTGTGAACACAAATGCCACAAACGAAAAACGAAACAACTGTATGGATTTAGCCCCTGAATCGAACAAAACACACGGGCCACAGGTGTGAAAGCAAAGCACCCTTAGTTACGGAATGGCCGCTTACATACGCAACCCATCTCTCCTTTCTCCATGCCCTTTCGTCCACCTTGGGAGGTGGGGCTCTTACATACTGGCCCATTGACAAGCAAAACGGGGAAGTGTTCCACAAACAAAAGCCAGTATGTAAGGGCCCTATAAGAGCTTTTCCCCCCTCACCTATTTTAGGGGCTACAAAGTGCAGGACGCCAGCCATCGAGGACCAGGATTGCACACCTCTTTCCTACACTGACCAGAACAAGAATTAAGCTCAGTAGAATTATGAACTGCACACGTTCAAGTCCACTGACCAGGAGCCTCATCTACAAAAAGTGCAGCTCACAAAAAAATATGCGTACGCCACTTTCAATGATCAGTTGGAAAAGAGAAATGAATGTGAAAAAATGCGGCCCCTCACACACACATCAAGGTTTGTGAAAGTACATTTCTACGGTTTTGTCTGTTGGTGAAGGTGGTGATGCAGTGAAGTCCAAAATATGAGGAAACGTGACAATATGTTTACGATCACACGTGAAGGACACGACACTCTCCACATCACCAGATAAGTTACACGAGTGGAATTGCATCAATTTCACAATTGGCAACAATTTCAAAATTGACCACATGGTCTGAACATATAAAGCTAAAGGTTGTGCAAAACAATGTAACCCCAAATCACAATGGCATCACAATCAGATTGTATCGATTCAATAATCAAATATAAATTCATGCTGTTCACTTCTTTATGAGTGTTGATCGCGGACATGTCCTCTTCAAGTTGCAAGAATACATAGATATTAGACCAATTCTATTATTTTAAGAATACATGTGTAAGCAAATTGGGAATTGGAATGAGGAGAGCCGTTTTTCACCCCACTACCTTCAGTTCTGCGTTGATTCTTAAAATACAAACAAGAAAAAAAATAGATAAATGTAATGATACAGCTAATGCTAAACATAAACCCACAAACTCATATGAACACAATAAACCCGCAACTCTTCATGGAACGCAACACAAAGCAAGGAACAAAACCCATAATCCAACGCGGTCAACACGACAGCACGTTACTCTGTTTTCTTTTAGAGCTTAAAGCGACACTACGTAACTTTTCCACCTTAATATCATATTTCCAGAGTCATTGTGATGGTACATCAACTTCCAACAGGTTTAATGACACCTCTGTCATGGTCTGAGGGAGTCTGTATCACCTTCACTGGCACTATGTAACTTTGAGGAGCATGGTAGGAACCCTGCCACACTAAAAAACTACAAATCGTTACGACTTTGACTGCTTTACGGCATACGTCACTTCCCCCTCCTTCCCGATTCGCAGTCGAGCGAAAATGGGCGGGGCGTGGAGCTCAGAGCTCCGCAGAAGCTGTTGCTGTGTTGTGGCTGCAGCAGCTCCACACAACAGACGTGGGGAAAAGACCCTAATGGTTTAACTTTTCAACGGTTTCCTGCTCGGAGGCAGAACCCCGGAGGCCAAGTATCTGATATAACAAAGTAAAAGAGTGAAAGAGCCGTCGGCTCGCTTTGGATCGCGGCTGTAACGACCAAACACACAGTAAAGCATGATTTATGGTTCTGCGTTAAATCGACGCAGACCCACGGCATAGGGTACGTGGCGACGCGCAACGTACGGTGCGTGTCGCCGCGTACCCTACGCCGTAGGCTCTGCGTCGATTTAACGCAGAACCATAAACAGCCTTAAACCACAAACACTCACACAGACGGGCGTCGGATCAAAACACGGGTTTTATTCCACCACTCTCCAGCTAAACGCAGTTGCTGGCCAGCTCTCTGCGGAGCAATTAACCCCAATCTTCAGATAAAAAAACTAGTTTGTTGAGGAAAAAATATTAACTCTATTTGTAGCTGCAGAGGAAAAAAATAATCTCACGAGAAAAACAAAAATATTGCTCACGCTTCGGAGCCTCTTCCACATAATATAGCAGTCAAAAAAAAGAAAAGAGACGTAAGAGGGATACAAAACATGTAGTGTATGTTGTACTATTATACAAATTTATTGAAACACATGGCTCTTAAGGGATTCAGGGATCTCTTAGGGATTTCATATGGATCCAGACCGTTAATAATCATTATTTTCTGCATATACCGCTCCCTGGCTTCCTTGTTTAAGGTATCCAAGTAAATTCCACTTCCTTTCCAGCAGTTTAACATCTTTTTTTTTGCGTTCTGTCTGTTCACTTGGTGAAACAGAAAAGCATCCCGTCTCCTCTCATCAAAACAAATGCAGCGACGGGACAGGAGTTTTCCGGCTGTACGCGCTAGTGCTCATGGGAAACGTAGTGTTCTTTCTGGTAAAACACTACCGATTTTGTCCACAAGATGCCGCCAAACTCAGAAAAGCTGAAAGTTACGTTGTGCTGCTTTAAATTGGAGAAAATGTATTATTTTTCCAGCTTCTCAAGCTCACGGTCGGTGACATCCAAATAAGGAACTTGTGACATTCTTTCAAAGTGTTTTGTGGTTTTCCGTGTATATTTATCCTTATGATATTCAAATGGATGTACTTGAGGTAGGAGACAGCGAGGAGTGTTGTGCTCCTGCATCCCCATTTAATATCACATTTGTTGTGATGTTCAAATGAAACGTGTGTTTTTGGGCGTATGCACAGTTTTGAACATCTGGATTATTTTTTTTTGCTTTGGCAAGATTTCTGCGCAAGGATTCACGATGAAATCTACGTACTCTTTGTACACGAGGCCCCACGAGAGTTCAATGACGACCCCATCACCCCTGAAATATCCACTACGATACTGCTATACATGCACTTATTTGTACTCGTATGTTTGTCGTATGTCATTCTCAACCTCCTGTCAATACTTTTCACTGCAAATTCCACATTCTCACAAGGCCCTTCATTCCTGATTCTCACCTATCTGTTTATTCTTCATTCTGGATCCTCACTTTCCCCATCATTCCTGATTCCAGATCCCTGTCGTCTCAGAGCTACAGGACTCTGTCCAGTTCTTTTGTCCACATAGGACTGTAGAACAGAGTGTGCCCAGCTCTGTTGTCCACTGCTGCTTCAGTGATGAACTACATGAAAGTCATTTCTTTTCATCGCCTGTGATTTTCTTTAGTATCCTCCATGAGTCAGTTCTCTGATCAGTTAATGTGGTGACAGTGCATTCACATCTGTCTAAGAGGTTGGACTAACCAAGTGCAATCTTTTCCGTTTCATTCTTGTTCACATTCAGGATGTTTGGCTGACGATGGAGCCTTGTGGCACCTTACAGATGAAGTACACTGATCCGGTGGAGGGAAAACTACTGACTGACAAATACCAGGTCATGAGCTGTCCCTGAGTTACAGTCTTGTACCCGTTTGGACAGACAACCATGGTGCTAAACTTCAAGTGTAGTGGTTTAGCATATTTAAGTCCTTAAGAGGTCTTTCTATTTTTGCCGCACAAAAAAGATTTGAGAATGTGTATTTTTGAAGAACACAGGTTTTGGGGGTATGAATAACTTCTTTAGTGGGCTTTGACATTTAAGTTTCTCACTGTTATCTGGGTATTTTTAAGACATAAATTGGCTAAGCAAAAACTCTGGTCATGTGTGAAACTTGAAGCTAATTTTGAATTCAACATGCTTGCTTGGGAATCTGACGGGGGTTGGGATGAGAATCACCACCTCCAAATCTGATACCAGGGTCCTTAACCAAAAAAGGGTTGTGTGCTCTCTGGTCAGAGGTTTAAATACTTGTTCACAAGTGATGGAAGAATGGACCGGGACATTGCCCAGTGGATTAGTGCAGCGTTTGCATTGATGCAGACATTGCGATAGTTTGTCACGATGAAAAAGAGAGGCAAGTTGATAAGTGAAGCTCTCGATGTGCCGGCCTGGGCTTCTCTGCTTCGGCTATTGCCCCAAGGACACAACGCTGGACAAGCGGTAGACTAGGAATGGATGGGTGGTATGTTTGAGGAGGCTCCAACCTAGAGTGGTAAAGTAACTTTTGACGCTTATTTGAACAAGTGTCGTTCTAGGCTACGTCCCCATCACTGCTATGGAGGCCAAACTGGACTCACACCTATGCTTGAAATCCTGGAACGCAGTGCTCTTCAATCCTGGTCCTCAGGACCCACTGTCCTGCATGTTTTAGCAACTAATACAACACAAAAGTTGCTTTTCAGAGACCCAGAACATAACCCCCCGGACAAATATCAAATAAACAATGCCACGAAAAACTACCCTTTAAGAATGAAGAAACCTTGATCAGGACCTGGTTCCTCCTGCTGAAGACCAGCCAGATAGAACAAGAAAAGAGGACGGACATAGGGAAGAGAGGTTTTGTATATGTGCATCGATACTTACTATCCGTAAGAGTTCTATGTACATATATTATAACTGATACATGGTTGGTTGATGGACAAACAGGTATAGACAGCAAACACTGAGGTGGTCAGGGGGTCAGATACACCAAACACACCTGGCTCAGTTTAGTGGACCATTCACAGACTTGCATAGACCATGAACACAAGCTGAAGGCCATCCAACAGTTTGAATGTGGTGTGTTGAAGGACAGTGGGCCCTGGCCAGGGTTGAAGAACACTGATCTAATGTGTAGCCAGGTTTAGTAGAACTGGGAATGGTTAAGGTCAGTCTGGACAACAATTGATGGAATTAAAAATGATGTTAAGGAAGACAGTTTTAGCAAGTGACAGATCTTGATGTCTGTATGTTTTGGTATACTGCACAAAAAAGGTTGGGGCTGCTAGGCTGAAGAAACTGACCCCCCCCCACTAAATTAAATAACAGCAGCATCCCAAGGCTCTGTTGGTGTTAACTGGTCGTGCTTTTGAGAAGCAATAGTTGACAAGCTACTGATTTTATCCTAATCACTGTTAGGTGCCGTTACCCACACTGACTTCCTCCGAGACTGCGTTTATATTGGTTTGACTGAAGTTTAAAAATGATTGAACTTTCATGAACTTTTTAAGCCTCTCTGAGTTCAGAACCTACAGTACATATTCAAAAATAATAATGGCAGGTTTTTAAGTGCTGTGCCATGAAGCACATGTGCAGCAGGTAGAGGTCTTACCTTGTTACAGTGACGGCCAATGCCCATGAGGAAGTTGTCTGGTTTGATGTCTCTGTGGATGAAGTTCTTTGTGTGTACATACTCAATTCTGCTGATCATCTGCAGATCACAAAGCAAAATAAGATCAATAAACTTTTTCCCAATCATGGCAACTCATCATCAGAAGGTGCCTACTACATACTGGCGTTTCTTTGAAGAACATTTCCCCCTTTTGACGGTAACCTGATTATGCGAGAGCCGCTTTTCAGAAAGGCGTAAAATCTGATCACCTATTTTTTTATGTCTCCAGAGTTAGACCAAAAGGCGTGAAAAAGCTCGTGTTTTTAAGGGCTGGGCCAATGGAATAAAATTGGTGGCCCACTTTTACGGAAATGTTACAGAACACTAGTATGTAAGCACCTAAAGCTCATCTCAGCAACTGCAAGGCATATCTGAATACATTTGGCATCAAAATAGAAACAACACATCTGAGATTACAGCCAAAAATGTTTTAGCAATGTTTCTAAGAAGGAATGTTTAGATGGAATTTGCAAATTGGCCATCTAGGTTCAGTTAACCCAGTTGCTGAACTGTTTGTGGAAGGACGCATGTCAGCAACGGCTTTATCTGCATGGATGACTGCCCCCTCTACGGATTCTTCACTGCACAGTTCAGACATCCATGTGAGTTCAGAGATTATCCAATCAGGACAAAGAACAAAATAAAAAAAAACTCCAGTTCATTTTCCTTTAGGGAGTGATAAAGTATTTTTGAACTGAATTTGATTTAACAGATTCTTTAAATCAGTTAGTCACAAATCAAAAATCATTTATATGCGTCAGAAACTTGGACTTCCATTAATTGAATTATGTTTTTCAGCGGAATCTAAATGATGACTGTGAAACACCAGAAGACTGAATTCAGAGCTTGGATAAAGAAAGTTAATCTGTTTGCAGTATGTAAGGCTTCTCCGTCAGACCTTTAGGTGATGCTCAGCAGAAACCACCATGACTCCACAGATTAGCCACTGGAAGTCATGTTACTCCTCAACATCTGGAATCAAAGTCAAATGGCCTTCTTGCTTTTTGAAGATGTCTCACCTTCCATCTAGGAAGTACCTGCCGTTAAAAATTCCCCACCCGTCCAGTTGAGGTAAAGACAACTTATGGATGGACGGTGAAATTAACAACAAAAGAAAAGTCCAGCTGCTTTGATTGGAGACAACAGCCAGCAACCTCCACATACGTGGACTTCCCCAGAAGCTCCCAGAGCAGCGGACAGCATTCCTACCTGGTCTGCCAGCATCAGGACCGTTTTCATGGTGAACCGACGAGAGCAGAAGTTAAACAGGTCCTCCAGACTGGGTCCAAGTAGGTCCATGACTAGGACATTGTAGTCCTTTTCCTGTCCATACCACCTGAATCACAAAGCATTAGAAGAAGAGTTTCAGTCACTGTCACAGTTCAATTGATTAAACCGACATGAAGTCTATGTTTCAATGCAAAAGATGGAGTTGACAGACATGAGGCCAGACTATATACCGGGCCACGGCCTGTTTGTACTGTTGGTACAGAAACATACGGACTAGGACAAACAGGCAGAGAGACAGCTTTTCCCCAAAGCTGTGAGAGCCTTCACCTCCCCACCCCTCAGACACTCACACACAGACACCAATGCACCTTCATCCATCCCCCTCAAAGCAAGCAAGAGCACTCACATGCTCATTTTAATTGCATGTCAGAATATTCTATTCTACTTTAAAGTATTTTAATGGATTATTGCTATTCTTTTCCCCTTTTTCTTTGAACGAGAGATGCAATGCCAATTTCACTGAACTTGTTCAGCGACAATAAAGACATCCATCTATGCAGTAAAGCTCGACAATCTATTGAATTAAAATCACAATTAGTAAAATCAATCATACAACTTGTCTGACGGGGTTTAAACCACAGTTGCTCAGAGGTTTTATGGAGTGGGAATGACCTTTTGTTACAGTTACTTGTCTGCCGAGCTCTACCAGTCTCCTAGCCAGAATAATCAACCAGAAACAGTCCAAGTCCAGACTGATATGGCACTTTTCCACTAAGACCTACTCAGCTCAACTACTTTCTTTTCCATAACAATCCAGCACCTGGATCAGAAGTAGGAGGATTGTGTGATCTAAATGAAGAAGACAACACTAAAGATGTAGAACCTGGAGGAGATAGTAGATGTGCTGCTGGGTCTGTGGCTTGTGTTTGATATCCAGTTAAAAAATGAGAGTGAGAGAAGCTTCAAGCAGCGGCGCCAATTTACATTTTTTTGTTAGTTTGTCTCTGCGCTGCTGAAAAGTCAGCTGGAGCCGTGAGCAGCTATGAAGAGACAGAGCTCTTGGTAGATCTGGTTGTTCCTTATCTCCGTCTAGATCCCTTTTTAATTCTCTCCTCAGCACCAGGTTTATGAACATCTGCACCTCAGAGTTGGATCAGAAACAGACTTTTGCTGCTGTTGCTGGTTGAATAAAATGAACCAGAATCCGTCAGAGTCTCTTTCTCTGATTTCCTCCTCCTGACTCAGACGTCTGACTCCAACCCCCCGACCAATCGGTGGCCTGTAGTGTGATGATGTCAGATACAGCCGACTCAGCAGCTTAGAACCTCAGCAGAATAGATACAGAAAAAGTACCTACTCGGTACGTTAGACCCCTAGTGGAAAAGAACCAAACCGAGTGGAGGCGAGCCGAGCTGATTAGGTGCTGGTGGAAAAGTGCCAATAGTAATCTCCAGAGCAAAGTCCACAGATAAAACATCAGTGTCAATGACACCAGGAAAGAACATTTACAATGTCCGATATTCTTCTTTCTTCGTCATTTAAAGTGTCATATGCCCAGTTTTCAGTGGTCCAGCTGTTTTAAGAAGTTCACAATGTATTAAGCACTAACAAGTTGTCATACGAGCTGGGTTTTCAGAGTTTTGTGGTTTAACTCTACTTTAAAGTGGCTCCAGGTTGGGGTGTAACCTACAATCACCTGTGACTCAGGTTTCTGAAGACAGCGTTCATCTTCAGGGGTGTGTCCACTGACTAAACTGAGTCATCAGCGCTAATACATTCATGTGCAGTATTAACACAATTAACCATCTTAGCAGCGTCTCATTCTTAATCAGCAGACTTTAGTTTTAGTGTGGGAATAAATAAGGCTTGTCCCTGAGTGTTTAGTAGAAGGTAAAGCCATGATGTCTTTTTGATGACTTGCTGTATGTGGTAAGAACCCAACAAGGGTCAGGACTAATGTAATGAGAATTGATTATGGTTGGTGGTAGTGGGGGGTTGTTGGTGTAAAGAGGGTGGTGCTACATGAGATTGAGAATTCGGTGAAGAGTCTGAAACACAAATCACCTCCCATTCAGAAAGTTTTGTTACATGGGTTAAACAAAACGTTTTGACCTTTACACATTCAGAAGTTGGCAGTAGGGTGTGTTGAATTACTTCCAGTTTACCCTCCAGTTTAACTGCTCCTCCTTTATCTTGAATATGGCTGATTTAACTCCTTTACACAGTCCTTTCTACTGAAACACCAGTTTTTCTAGAGTCGCTTCATGTTTTCAAATATATTCTTTTGCAGATCCAAGTTCTCTGGTTAGTCATATATACAGGACTGTCTCAGAAAATTTGAATATTGTGATTTTCTGTAATGCAATTACAAAAACAAAAATGTCATACATTCTGGATTCATTACAAATCAACTGAAATATTGCAAGCCTTTTATTATTTTAATATTGCTGATCATGGCTTACAGTTTAAGAAAACTCAAATATCCTATCTCAAAAAATTTGAATATTATGGGAATCTTAATCTTAAACTGTAAGCCATGATCAGCAATAATAAAATAAAAGGCTTGCAATATTTCAGTTGATTTGTAATGAATCCAGAATGTATGACTTTTTTTTTTTTTTTTTTTTTAAATAAATTGCATTACAGAAAATAAAGAACTTTATCACAATATTCTAATTTTCTGAGACAGTCCTGTATGTCAGTTTGGTGTCTTCCTCAGTGTAATGTCCAGTGTGGTCGTAGATGGGATGTGTTCATGACCACTTCATTGTGAGCTTCAGATCTGCCAATCACCAGCCCTTCCTGTTTAAGCTGAAAATCTTTTCATTCTGGTCTCCAAGTGGCGCGTTTCTCGTTAGATGATGTTCAGGAACAAAACTCAGCAGTTTTAATGATTTAATGACACCCTCTTGTGCTGAAAGGTCGGCCTCTCTGATGCAACTGTGGCATGTTGGAGCCTGTCACACCAGTCGGTCCTGCTGCTTGTTCCAGCTCTTTCACAATCCGGTTACCTCCGTCTAGGTGCCACGCCTCATACTTTCTTGCTTCTTTTTATTTCATACCTTTCATTTAGCATTCAGACGGTCTGAGGAAGATTGGAAGGATTCAGACTGTTCTGAACAGCTCTGCCCCCCCATGGCAGAGCATGTCGGGGTTCACACACCTACCAAGTCAAAGTCCAGCACTTTCAAGGTCTATTCTAACATTTTTCCAGCACACTTTTCTAGCTCTTTTTATGTTCAATACATTTTCAAAATGATTTCATTCACAATCACAATAACATGTTCTTAAGAGTAAAATAAAAATGTTAAAGAAATACTAATGTTTTTTTTTTTAAAGTTTCATGTAATTGTAATTTGTCTTTTCTTACCATGTAATTTCTCAAGTAGTTTAGGAGCCAAAAAGAACTCTACAAATATAATGAAATAATTTAAAATTAATCTGTTGCACAATCGCAATTAAAGATCTGATTGTCTCTTTTGAACTGTAGGTAAAATTAAAGGCAAACGTTAAGAATTAACTAATTCTCATGGATTTTCTGGAGAGGGTTCACGTAGCGTGAAAGATAGGGGAAATTAAAGGAAAGTTACAAGGCAAGTGAAAAGATGAAAGAGAGAAAACAGTTGAGAATAAATACTTTATAGAACAAGAAAGGCAGAAGAAATGTTTGGAGGTATGGAAGAAGGAAGCAGAGAGTAGTGAGACTGAAAATGCAGAAGGGAAATGTCAGGAACAAAAGATGACAAAAATTGTAACAGGGAGAACAGATAATTCAGATGAAACTAAGGTAGATAAAGCTGCTCTACAAATCACTGGGGAGGGACTGAAACAAGTGGTGTATAGGTACTACCAGTTTCAGCCCCTCGGCCTCCTCTTCTTACTCTATTTTAACAGCAGGAATCCAGGCGTTGATAGTGGATCCTGATTTGGACTCTTGTCCACCAGCCAATCCAGAGCTTCCACCAGCTCTTCTACTGAGGCTTCTCAGCCCTACACTGCGTAGCCTCTGTAATCATCAAAGTTCTTGAGTGACGCATCTTTGTGATCGCATTCTCAAAGGACTGAACTCAGATGGCACAAGCTGTCAGACAAACCTATGTTGGATGCAGTGATGAACCTTATCTCAACGGTCTTTGACGGCATGCTCGCTACCCCTGACAATCGCTGCTACAGAAAGAGAAAGCTAAAGAAGAGCCAGAAAGAATGACATATGGCTGCTTTAAGCATGTACAACACGGTGGCTGCAAACCAGGGCCCAAGCAGAGGGAGAGGCCGTAGCTGTGCTCATTCCACACCTGAGGAATTCCCAAGAAAGAGAACTGTCTCATGCTGCGGAGCAGGAGAAGGGAAGTCACACACACACACAAAGAAAATGTACTTGCGAGCTTTGTTGTAGATATGCTGCTAAACTTTATTTACATAGCACCTTTCATGCAGATAAAATTGTTCCTCCTTTTTCTCCGTTTGAGCTCTCTTTTCCTGCTCTACCCAGCTGGCCTTCGGCAGGTGGGTCGCCCCTTACGATCCAGAAATCATAAATAAAATCTGAATATTGAGCCTGCTCAAGGTTTATTCCCTCCTAAAGGGGAGTTTATCCTTTGCACTGTTTGGCTTTTCTCCCACTAGAGGATTTTTTACCTGCCATTGGTTAAGTATTGATTGGTCAGGGTCATGTTCTGGGTCTCTGGTAAGATCCTAGAGTCAACGTGTGTTCTAATAGACAGTACACTAAATGCTTTCCAAAGAAATGCTTTCTGCAAATATTAAGTCAGTGTAAAGATGACTTCCCTCAGAAAAAAAACTCCTGTATCTACTGTAATACTTACAATATGCCGATAAAAATGAGAAATTTCCTCAGTCTTATGGTGCACCTCATCTAATTGCAGCTCATGTAGCAGAGGGGTCGCCCTGGTGGCCTCTGCCAGCGGTTCTATGGCCATGGCAAACAACAAGGGTGACAGGGGACAACCCTGCTTTTTTCCCCTGTCCATCGTGAAACTGTCTGATCAAAGTCCATTAGTCAAAACAGCTGCTTGAGGATGATGATATATTACCTTATTCCATTTAATGAAATAACCAAGCCCAAATTTCTCTCATTAATAAAATACATACTCCCATTCCATGTGGTCGAAATCTTTTTCCGCATCCGATGAGAGCACTACTGCAAGACTTGAATAACATTTAGTTAAGATTTCCGTCCTTTAATGAAACTGGTTTGATATTCCTTCATAGATTTTGATAATACATTTTCAAAACAGGTGGCGAGGATTTTTTTTAAAGTATTTTCCAATCTACATTAAGCAGCGTAATTGGTCTGAGCACAAGATAAGGAAGACTTCAGCTTCCCTAGGGGACTGAGGTGGGTCACCTTCCAAAAATGAATAGTTAAAACATATCCAGGATGGGGCCTACTAATAAGTTATTAAATAAGTTATTATTATTATTAATAATAATAAGTATGGGGTGGGACAATACGGGTAACTCATAATTCAATACTGTGGCGATATGTGGTCCACGATAACGATATCACGATACACAATATCTATGATATTCAATATATTGTAAGAAACTTCATCAACGATATGTGACTGAAAAAGAAAAAATACCCATAAAAAGGAAAACGTCTGTAGTTATGCATTTATTCAATGCCAAAACTTCATACAATGTACAAAGAAAGTGCGTTTGTATATTTCCTCACTGCCTCCTAGTCTTGTAAATGTAAACACTGTACAGCTGGACAAACTGAAGTGCATGAACAATAGTGCGGTGACAACCGCGTAAATCCATTATGTGTGTTGTAATAAAATATCGATATTTGCCATCAGTTTATCGATTATTTATTGTGACAGAGAGCGCAACAATATATTGCAATATCGATTTTTTTTCCCCACCACTACTAATAAGTCAGGAAATTCTTTAGAGAATTCACTGCTTTGTCCATCAGGCTCTGGACCCTTTCTGTGCTGCACATCCCTTATGGCTTGAATTACCCCCTCCTTAGAAATAGGAGCATTTAGTGCCATTTGCTGTTCCATTGATATTGTAGGCAAACTCAATCCAGAGAAAAAAAAATATCCACCAAGACCGCTGCACATGAGATTGTTCAGACATGTGCAGCCTATGGTAAAATGTCAAATACATTTCTAATGAGTTTAATATCATGTATATTGGTACCCTTTCCATCATAGACGGTAGTGATAGATTGTGACTCAGCGGTGTGGTCAGCTATAAGAATACTGCCAATTGAACAGGACAGAACTAAATGTAGCTTAGATCCTGGTAAAAAAAAAAAAAAAGTATTTAAATGAAGCGAAGAGACAAAAGTATATTCTTTATCTCGGGAATTCATTGACCTTCGAACATCAACAAATCCTAAATCCTTCAATACAGAATTAAGTGCCATAGCTTTTAAAGAAGGAGATGGATCTTTATGAGGAAACCCATCAATATGTGGGTTCAAAATGCAATTAAAGTCACCTCCAACAATAGCAATGTCAGACTGGAACCCTGAAAATTCCAAAATTACCTCATTTATAAAGTCTGCAGCCTTTCTAATGACCTATTCATGATTTTCTGATTCTAAATCGATTCTCATTAATGCCTAAAAACCGATTCATATGTCTAAAGATCGATTTTTTTTCATAATTAAATTTTCGCCTGGTGAACTTTAATCCCAGTAGTCACATCATTTAATTCACACATGTGCATGGAGTGAAACTATCAAACAATTAACATGGCGTTGAAGCGTTAACAAAGCACTGGTTTTTAAAAATGAACTAAATGAACTTTTCTTTGGAGAAAATGCTGCAAGAGCGGTCACTAAAAGCCGGGGACACAACGTGGTTCTCTGCCCCTCCCGCTGCCCTTATGAACAAAAATATGTTGAAGCAGCCGCCTGAGAAACCAATGCAGAAGCTGCATATTTATGCCCAAAACATTCCTCTTTTGGGCATAAATATGAGAATAACTAGTGCCATGTTTTTGCCTTTAAATATGTTTAAAAATAAGAAAACAAAGTTTTCAGTTATAATTGCATAAATTGTCTATTTTTATAGTGTCTTGGGGTCACATTTGCATAAAATGCTAAAAACCAAATTCTCAAAAATTAAAAACACAGAAAATGGACAAAATTTAACGAAATATGGAAAAAAAATAAAATTGATTTCATACGCCTCTGTTTGCTGCCCTGGATCCGTTTCATAATTCTGCCCCACGATTTTCTGAAAGCAGTTCTATCAGCATTCTGGGAGCTGATTGGTCCTAACAGCATCATTAGCTGCCAATACTTGCTGTTAAATCTCAATACTAGTATTAATATGTTGCAGGACTACAGTCATATAATTCATGCAACAGCTCAAAAAACAGTTTTAATAACACTAACTCAAATCAATATCGGAATCGAATCAAGTCGTGATAATCGATTCTTGACATTTGAATAGATCCCCAGCCCCCCATAATTTGGAGAATTAATTTTCAATGATGGCCAAATATGGATAAAAGCTAGTTGCCGTCACTTTGCCACTCACACTTAGTATTTATCGTGACATCTGAGCTGTGAATTGAGAACTTACAGATGCCTCCTCGGTTTTGTGTTACCCAACAATTAATGCTTCTTCATCAAATCAACGTGGTCTGTGTTGACGTGAAGCCCCCTCTGCAGAGCTTGATGTGCATTTTCAAAAATTTTCTGACTAGGCGTTGATGTGACAAAGACCCCCATGGCCTGTGACTGGTCCACTGTAATCATTTCTGGTACTTTTCAACTTTGTCACTTCTGAAAGATTAATTCAAAAGGGTGTAAAGTAGAGATGTCCCGATCAGGTTTTTTTTTTAGCTCCAATCCGATTCAGAGTCATTTGATTTTGAGTATCTCCCGATACCAATCCCATACTTTCGTAACACACTAAAATAATGAACAAATGCAAAATAAACAGATCCAGGTTGTGCCCTATTTAGATTTGATTCACTTTATTTGATCATTTTGCACTTAAACAGTATTTTAACCTGGACACGGCGAATAAAAAGATTACTTACAAGGTTTGTAAAGCAGACCTTGCTTATCATGGGAGCACGTTGGTAATGCACGAGCATTTGAAGAGAAAGCACGTCGGACAGTTGAATGAAACGGACTCGCCTTGGTAAGATATTAAGCGTATTTTGGCTTTAAAAGGAGAGCTTTAACGGTATGCCTGAAAAAATTATTTTAAATTAAATGCACGCAGACCGAAAAAGAGGCACCATGGACCCCTTTCTGCAGAAGAAGCAGACGTGTAGCCGCAACAGGCGACTGCCCTCACTGAGTCAATACTGCAGCTGATCTGTGATATCAGGCTCTCCATGGTTGATGCTGACGAGTTTCAACAAATGATACACCACTTCAACCCAGAGAACGTCCTGCCATCCAGAACCCATTTACCCACTTGATGGAGAAAAAATACCAGACGTTTTATTTTATAATTTATTTTTTATATAACACATCTGCCTGTCCTTAAATTAAAAATAATGGACTGAGGTTTATTTATTTATGGATTTATGTCTATACTGACTGAGCACTGCGCCCTTGTCCTTGGTTTTAGATAAGACATTTTATTTACTTTTTGTATGAACAGCAGCAAAGTTGAATAAAATATCTATTTCTCATTGAAGTGCCCATCTTTCTTGTGTTTATTATCATTTGCCACATAATTAAAGCAACCTCATCCGAAATTTAAGAAAAAATTACTAATCATCCGATTAGTCAACTAATTGTTTCAATAGTGGGTGACTAGTCGACTATTAAAATAGTGGTTAGTTGCAGCCCTGCCGGGGCGTCCATCACGCTCGTGCACACCAAGTCGGCAAGATCACTGTAACTTTAACTTTTATTTATTACTTCCGCTGTAACACTGCTGTGCACATGCTCAGATCACGACAAACAACTTTATTGAACTCACTTTACGTGACACAGCCCACACTCGGCACCCCCACCCGTAGCTTCTACATATTAGCAGCGTTGTCCAACAACATTACGTGGACCCGTTGCTTGATGATGCACCAGCTGTTCAGCATTTTTCCATCATATGTTTGATGCGTTGATAAATAATTAGAATAAAATATATATCCGATCCCTGATTGGGACGCAACGTCCGATTTCAATCAAGTCTGAAACAACGTGATCGGCACCGATTTCCGATCACAAGATCGGGACATCCCTGGTGTAAAAACCACTTCATCACAAGACTTCTCTTTCCTTTATGATGCAATGCCCTGCCGGAGTCCAACATGCACCGGGAACAAGTCTGATTTACTGCCGGCAATGAGAACCAGACTCCTGCTCCGATCATACAGAGACCGGACAGCCCTTAACAGAGGGCCCCGGACTCCATACTCACCAAGAACCCCCCACAGAATGGCACGAGGGACACTGTCAAATGCCTTCTCCAGATCCACAAAACACATGTAGACTGGTTGGGCAAATTCCCACGAACCCTCGAGCACCCTGCGGAGGGTGTAGAGCTGGTCCAGTGTTCCACGACCGGGACGAAAACCGCATTGTTCCTCCTGAATCCGAAGTTCAACTATCGGCCGTAATCTCCTCTCCAGTACCCTGGCGTAGACTTTCCCGGGGAGGCTGAGAAGTGTGATCCCCCTATAGTTGGAACACACTCTCCGGTCCCCCTTTTTAAACAGAGGGACCACCACCCCGGTTTGCCAGTCCAGCGGTACTGTCCCCTTCCTCCATGCAATGTCGCAGAGGCGTGTCAACCAAGACAGCCCTACGACATCCAGAGACTTGAGGTACTCAGGGCAAATCTCATCCACCCCCGGTGCCACTGAGGAGCTTATGAACCACCTCAGTGACCTCGGCTTGGGTGATGGGTGAGCACACCCCAGAGTCCACACTCTCTGCTTCCTCAGTAGAAGGCATGTCAGTCGGGTTGAGGAGATCCTCGAAGTATTCCTTCCACCGTCCGACGATGTCTCCGTCAACAGCTCCCCACCTGCACCATAAACGGTGTTGGCAGAGTACTGCTTCCCCCTTCTGAGGCGCCGAACCGTTTGCCAGAATTTCCTCGGGGCCGCCCGAAAGTCTTCCTCCATGACCTCACCGAACTCCTCCCAGACCCGGGTTTTTGCCTCCAAGACCGTCCGAGCTGCGGCTCGCTTGGCCTGCCGGTACCTATCTACTGCGTCAGCAGTCTCACAGGCTAACGTGGTCCAATAGGACTTCCGGTGTCCACCACCGAATTATGGGGTTGCCACCATGACAGGCACCAGAGACTTTGCATCCACAACTTTGAGCTGCCACTCATTTGTGGTAGCTGAGGTTAAATAGAAGTATTGAAGCTAGTTTCCAGTCCCGCTTGTTTCACGTATTTGCCTGTTTTTGTATTAATCGGAGCTGGGTGGAACCAAAACTTTAAATATTGAGAAATTAGTTTGTTGTGTGAAAACCCACTTTACATTTTTTCACATTCATACACATCTGCCTGGAACATAGATTACTTTCACTCGGCAAAGGTGGTTATCGTCATCAGCAGTAACGTTTCAGTTTATTTTAGCAGTTAAACAAGCATGCATGGAGAAAGCCTGAGGGCAGTCTGCTCCTCCACTATGGTTTCATCCAGAGTATAATAAGTGTAGACTTCCTAGACCAGTAACGCACAATCTCGGTCCTCAAGGGTCGCTGTCCAGCATGTTAATGAATTAATCTGTCTTTAAGAGACTTATCCAGACAACAAAATGCAACTCTTCTCCACACAGCAAATCAAGACGCCCCGTGTGGTCAGAAGTGGATTCTAATGATTTTCTTTTCCCACCTGGGCAAATAACATCACACATCTTTTTAAAGCAGAGTAGAGGCAAGCTTCCTGGTCCTGATTTAAGTCCACTGCAGAGACTCCAGCACAGCAGTGAAACTGAGAATCTAACTGCCATTTAACAACCCTCTGCTTGTTATGTGCTGTGATTCTGCTCGCTTCGTGGTGAAACTCAGTCATGTTGGAGCCTGTCAGACCTGCTGGTCCTGATCATTCTTCTGTTTATCCAAGTACCACACCTATTTCTATGTGGGGAAAAAAGCAATTCCTAACTAGAAAGGGCCACAGTTCATTTGAAAACGCAGGGCTGAATACCGAGATGCTATATTTTATGTTTGCTTTATGCTGAACTTTGCTGAATAAAAAAAGAAAAACAACTGACCTGCTGAAAAAAAAAAGAAAAAAATAACAGAAATTGCTTAAGTCAGGTAACAATTTGAAGGAAATGGTAAAACATAGCTCAGACATTTGAAAACGTAAGATGAGTTGAAGACAGGAGGAGAGACTGGAAAGAGTTATAATTGCTAAAGAGAAGAAAACAGGCTCAATACAGGAGGAAAAGAAGATGACGTCAAAAGAGCAAGATCAGCTGAAGCCAGCCAGATGAGCTGAAGACAAAAAGTTGACCTCAATAGGGAAAGATCAGATGAAGAGGAGAATAAAACCTGGAGACAGGAAGATAGCCCTAAGAGATGAAAAATAATAGTTTATAAGAACTTCCTGGACTCAAAAGACCAGGATTCCTTGTGATCAGGGCATGCGCAGAAAACAAATTCCTGTTCTGTTTGGTGTTTACATGACCCAATATTCAGGTTTTAAAAAGGAGTAACCCAGGGCTCATATTGGGGTTTTTAAAAACCGGAATATGAGCAAATTCTGGTTATTCAAAAGGGGTTATTGGTGTTTACATGGCCGTGCAAATTCGGGTTATTGTCAATATTCGGGTTTTAAAAGGATTATTGATGCATGGAAACACAGTCAATAAGAGACCACTGACTCACAGCGTGCCGCCTGCATCCGCCAGTTCCAGCTGTTCCCAGAGCCGCAGCGGAACCTCACTTGCCTGAAACTTTACTGAATACTAGGGCGGGAATCTCTCAAGTCAACTGGTCCATTTTTATAAATCCATGCGGCCTGGCTCGACTAAAATTCTGATTGGTCGATTCTTTAATTTCATATAATTGGGAGGAAAGTAGGCTAAATTCTAAAAAGGGGTGTTTTCAGAGCACACCTCTTTCACAGGTAACGGTCTATCTTAAAATACCCCCTTGTGTTTGCCATTTTGGATGAGCCCAACCCGCTGACGGAGGGATTGTAAAAGAGAAGGACATGGTCCGGTGATTTGTTGAACTCTATCATGCCAAAAACATATGCGGTGGTAGAATTTCATAAAAATAAACAATGGGAAAAAACAACTTGAATGCAAACTTTGTAAGCAACAGTTTGGATATCACAGCTCCACATCACACATGGCGTAGCACCTGAAAACGGTGAGCAAACTTGCCCTGTCCGTTTTGACAATATTAGATATTTCAATGTTTTAGTCTAATAATTGTTTTGTAACTGAAGGCACACCCGCCCACAAAAATCCCTTTGCTGCTAGTCCTCTCACTCCAACCCACCTGTGTGAAGTTAACCTCTCTCTCGGCCTGTTTCTGGCTGTGGTGGGAGGGGGCTTTATTAAATATATATTCTGGCATTTATTTGAACCTCACCAAAATATGGGTAAGCCCCACTGTAGTTGAACCAGAAAAAATAAACACTTGCCGCCACCGTGCAAAATGATAATGCCAGTCAATTATTAAAACATGACAAAACAACTGTTCTATATAAATAATATTGCTCTTATTCATTTCGAAAGGCTGTATTGTGTAATTAATTTCGGTGCAAAACATTAGATCAAAAACGATTTACCGGTAATATATAGCAAATTGACGGCCACGACAGGTCTAAGGTTTCTTCCCTCCTAAAGCCTGATTTAAACACGTGTAAAACACGCTATATAAATTGAATTGAATGTAAAGTATCAGTTTCCAGTCCGAGGCCAGTTAAGCGTGCTGCCCTCTGGTACGGACCCGGGACTTTGGGCCTCAGTGCTCGGTACAGGCTCCGGGATTATCAAGACAAAAACAAAACTAATAGTTTCCTTCTGCTGTTCCAACTCTTAACATGCACTCTTAGCACTTTTTGATGTGCAATATTGTAAATTATTTGTTAATACTCATTTGTCTGCATTGTTTTGACATTAAATGGACTTTACAGGAACTGCCTTTCATAACTTTTTTGTACATTGTGACATCACAATGACAAAGACAATATTGATTGTTGAGTTGGAGGTTGTTCCCATACCACTATCAAATACTACCAGAAATAAGGGAGTTTGTATTAGTGAGTATTTACGTTTATGCACAATCTGATACCATGAATATTTTTCAAACAGAACTCCAATTCTTCTTTATTTTTCTAAAAAGGCAGAAGTGGAAGGTTATCGATACAGTCTTGGTAATTCTTGTTTTGAGTGTCCTGAAGCCACTAAAAACTGACCTAGCCATGTAGCATTATATTGGTAATATTGCTAAAATTTTATGGTAGAAAATCCTATCAGAAAAAACTGACACGCTCCTCATGCAACGCTGCAATCTTCAGACTGAAACCAGAACAATGATGGACAAATGTGTGCAATGCTTTGTCCTTTGGTTTCTCAGGTAACTGTACAATATTCTTTATCTGATGTTAGTTAAAAAGGCTTATTTCAAACCAAAATAATACATGCAGGTATTTGAACAGTTGAACATCCCAGAAAGGCCCAGGTATCAGAATCCTTAACGAATAAAAAGCTGGCATGGGAACATTTGTAATGTTTCTGAACATCAAGTAACCTGCTAGCTGAAATGTGACGCCATCAAGCAGAAAGACAATGATCCGAACTTCATTCTCCAGAGTTTCTACCACCACGTAACATCTGGAACACCTAGGGTTGCCACCCGTCCCGGAAAATACCGAATTGTCCTTTATGTGAGAAAAAAATGTTGCATCCCGTATTGAACTAATACGGGATGCGATTTGTCCCGTATTTTCAAGGTTGTCAAGGTTTAACATATCTTGCTTTGTGTGTAATAAGACTAGGTAATATATATGTTTCACCTTCTAAGTTGAATTATTGAAATAAATTAACTTTTACACCATATTCTAGTTGAATTATTGAAATAAATTAACTTTTACACCATATTCTACTTGAATTATTGAAATAAATTAACTTTTACACCATATTCTAGTTGAATTATTGAAATTAATTAACTTTTACACCATATACCATAAAGCACTTTAAACCAAAGCATTTTGTTTTTTCATATAAAATAAACACATTTCTATGTAGTTTAGAAGTTTTGGGGCTTTTTTTTTGGCTCCTGCGCTGCTGAAATCGGGGCGTCCCTTATTTCTATTTCTGAACGGTGGCAGCCCTAGGAAAACACCTACAAATGTGCTCCAGGTCACTAAATGCTTGTTTGGTTCATGTTCCTCCCGTTAAACCCGCCGACGACTACGTCACAGGAACTTAACAGAGGTTTGCTTTAGGGCTGAAACGATTCCTCGAATAATTCGATTACAAAAAATGACGGAGGAATTTTCTCTGCCTCGAGGAATCGTTTAATTTTGCAGCTCAAAGCAGGTATTTCGCCCGGACTACGTTTAATGCGGCACAACGCGCTGACGCCGCGCACGCAAAGGAAGAAGAAAGAGGCGGCGGACACGTTTGGTTTTAGTAACATGCCATTCTCAGTCTGCAATGGCCCAGACGGGAGACACATGTAGCTCAGTGCTTAACTTTTATTTTTAATCCACGCTATATTCTTCTGGTCCATTCTCCTATATGTTCCCCCTCTAACCCGGTACTTACACAGGTTCCTCTAAACATCTGTTCCCGCTACAGTTTTAACTAAAAGAAAAGGCAGAAAATGTCAGAAAAATAAAAACGTAATAAAGCTAACTGGGTAGTTTTCAATTTTATCTCTGTAGTCATTCATGGATAAAACAAGCAGCACTGGTGCCTAATGTGCTCCAATACAGCAGGGCTCATAAGTTTATTTTGAACACTGACAAAACTCTAAATCTTAAACTTTAACTTAAAACTTAACTAGAACTTAAAATGTGCTTGACACAAATGAAAGTTCAATTGAGACACGTGGGAAAAACACCTAACCTTTTAAGTGACGTGTGTTATCAGGTGTAATGGCATTTTTAGGTTAGGAATAAGAACATTTCTTGGTAAGATCCTTAGTTTTTTGAGTGAAGGCAGTGAATCTGGTCAACTGGTGTAAGTTCAGGGTTTTTAAATGCACAGCCATGAACCTGCTGTATTATCAGAGGTGTCAAGTAACAAAGTACAAATACTTTGTTACATTACTTAAGTAGAAATTTTGGTTATCTATACTTCACCGGAGTAATTATTTTTCAGACGACTTTTTACTTTTACTCCTTACATTTTAAAAATATCCCTATCCAATAGCCTATCCAGTTAAATTGCTCCATCCGGATAGAGTGAATTTGGTTGTGGTTGTTTCAGATGTTCTTGTCCAGTTTTGTTCTTACATCCGTTCCCTCAGATTCCTGCAACTAAACTTGGATGTACATTCCAATAAAGGTTAGGATAAATGATAACATGCCTCTGAAGTTTGACTTTTTGCACCATTACAATACTTATAGGCAACTAGTGATCATATCTCCTGCTCTCTGAAACACATGTTAATGCTCAATAGTACACATATATGGTTCTTTAATATATTTGCATTATACTAAGATGCATTCATTTTCAATGGCTTTTTTCCCCCTTGCATTACTTTTACTTTTATACTTTAAGTAGTTTTGAAACCAGTACTTTTATACTTTTACCTGAGTAAAAAACTTGAGTTGATACTTCAACTTCTACAGGAGTATTTTTAAACTCTAGTATCTATACTTCTACCTGAGTAATGAATGTGAATACTGAAGACACCTCTGCAAATACTCATATAACATCCCATATTATCAATTTAGCGTGGCAATCAAACTTTGAAAATCTTAAAGTAACATTTCTCGGCAGGTAGCAGAAATTGGCAGAACACCGGCCCCAGGAACTTAACAGGTTTGCTTTGGGATCTTAATCCTGATAGTGTTGCTAAGCAACCGCATTAAGCGCTGCGGGGCCCCCGCGCCCTCCAGTTCCAGGTGGTCTCCAACCGTCTCCAACCACCACCCCCAACCGACAACCGACACCCCCCAGCCGGCAGGGGAAGCCCTTCCGCGGGGGCCGGTCCTCGGCGCCGCCGCTCCCTCCAGCCGGCCGCCATTTTCTACCAGCGGAGGAGGAACACAACAAAAGAGCAGCGGCCATTTCCAGGCAAGCTCTCCCGCTGCTCGTCTCAGGCTGATTTATGCTTCCGCGTCACACCGACGCAGAACCTACGGCGTAGGGTACGCGGCGAAGCACACCGTTTAACGCAGAACCATAAATCAGCCTTGAGACGAGACTGGGGGGGGGTCACGTGACCGGGCCCGGGCCGGAGCTTGCGGGACCTGCGGGACCTGGCTGGCTCACCTGATGTGCGGGATCCCGACCCCTCCCTGCAGGATCTTGTACAGCTTGCTCTCGTACAGCAGCTGCGGGTGTCGGGCTTTCTGTGACTCCAGCTTCACCGCCACCTCCTGCAACACAGACCACAGTGTCATAATCGATCCCCCTGATCAGTCCTGATCAGACCCTGATCAGTATCAGAACACTCACCTCTCCGTTCGTGATGTTGATGGCCAGGTAAATGTCCCCGAACGAGCCCGAGCCGATCTTCCGCACCAGCTTGTACTTCCCACCGACTATGAACTCGGCCTTGGAGCCGCTGCTGCTCGCCATGGTGGCCCCGCGGAGGAGCGGTGTTCGCGGGGAGCGCTGGCCGGCGGAGGGTCGATGGTCGCGGGGAGCGAGGGCCGAGAGAGACCGAGGCCTAGCCCAACAACAACTCCCGTCAGAGTCTGAGCTCGCACCGCCACCGCCCGGAAAAATACCCCGGCCTCCTTCGATCCAAGGGGTCAAGACCAGAGTAACGCCGGTAACGGGTGACTCGGAACGTCCGTTCGGAGGGTTTTTGTCGATGTTTGAGGGTCGCGGCCGTCCTCACAAAGCGCAGCCCACTCACTCCGCCATCTTGTCTTTTCCAGCCTTCCCCTCCGATGGCTTCCGTCAGCGCGGCTGCGCATGCGTGCCGACGCGTTCAGGGCTATCGGAAATCTCACGACTGACAGTCACTAAACGGAAGAAGCTCAAACACAGAAACATACAGTAGTCTTAAAACCGTGCAACACAAAAACGCAATTGTCTTTAAACTGATAAAAAAAAAAAAAAAAAACTGAACAACACTTAAAACACAGCGGTGTTAAAACTAGTATGTAGCACGTTAGTATGCGATTTCGGATACAGCCATATTTTAAGAAGTTCTCAAGTAGGAAAAATAAGAAATTCGTAAGAAATGAAAGTTCTTAAGACAGTTCTTAAGAAAATATTGAGGAATTGCACTTAAGAACTTCTTAATTTTAGATCTTAAGACATTTCTTAAGATCGTTCTTTAGAACATATTGGTGAATCCGGTGTTCTGCCAATTTCTGCTGCTTTGCCAAAAAATGCTCCCTAATGGTTTTCTACCTTTTGTAGAGCTACAATTTTACTGTTTTACTCCCTAAACCACTTCCTTTCCCCACAAGTGGTCCTTGTCCCTGTCGGAAATCTCACGACTGACAGTCACTAAACGGAAGACGCTCAAACACAGAAACATACAGTAGTCTTAAAACCGTGCAGCACAAAAACGCAATTGTCTTTAAACTGATTAAAAAAAAAAACAGAACAACACTTAAAACGCAGCGGTGTTAAAACCGAAGAACACTAAACGGAAACTACATGAACACATAAAAGAGATTAAAAAAACTAACCAACACTAAACATATCGTTGTTGAAATTTTAACAAATGAAGCACATCTACAACATATAAGTGGACATTTTGTACTTTTTAACCCTTGTACTGTCTTTGGGTCAAAATGACCTAATTCTCCTGTCCTTCTTTCCTCCTGCTCTCTCCTTCCTTCTTCCCTTCCTCTTTTCTCCCTTCCTTTCCTTCTTTCCTTGTTTTCTCCCTTCCTTCCTTCCTTCCTTCCTTCCTTCCTTCCTTCCTTCCTTCCTTGTTTTCTCCCTTCCTTCCTTCTTTCCTTGTTTTCTTCCTTCTTTCCTTGTTTTCTTCCTTCCTTCCTTCCTTCCTTCCTTCCTTCCTTCCTTCCTTCCTTCCTCCCTTCCTTCCTTCCTTCCTTCCTTCCATCCTTCTTTTCTCCCTCCCTTCCTTCTTTTCTCCCTTCCTTCTTTCCTTGTTTTCTCCCTTCCTTCCTTCCTTCCTTCCTTCCTTCCTTCCTTCCTTCCTTCCTTCCTTCCTTCCTTCCTTCCTTCCTTCCTTCTTTCCTTGTTTTCTCCCTTCCTTCCTTCCTTCTTTCCTTCTTTTCTTTCTTCCTTCCTTCCTTCTATTCTTTCCTCCCTTCTTCCCTTCCTCCTTCCTTGACCTGAAGACAGCACAAGAGTTAACACACTCACTATGGAACATGGAATTAGCAGTAGCAGGTTTAGAATACCAACAACTTAAGTCCATAATAAGTAAAAAATATAAACTCAACCAACTGGATCTGCAACTTCCCGTTAAGATAAAATAATTACTTAATCTAAACACTCCAAAATTACTATTGAAACTCTACAGATTAATGTCCAAAATAGATAATTCAGACTCTCTTCCGATCTCAAAATGGGAGGCTGACCTTTCTCTTAACACTAATCAAATCTCTTGGTCACAAATATGTTTAAATACTTTCACTATGACCAAGAATCCAAGCTTACAACAGTACAACGTTCTTTACAGAATACATTATACAGGACAAAGGATGTTCCAGATGGGCTTTGTCACCTCTAATATCTGTTCACAGTGCACAGAGAACACTCCTGATAATTATATGCATGCTTTATGGTTTTGTGCACCGGTACAGAGGTTCTGGAAGGAGATTTGTGAGGATTTATCCACATGGATCAACCACAGAATCCCAGTGTGCCCCACGATATGTATATTAGGTCACTTGGGAGCACGCCTGCCGATAGGGGGGGACAAACGGGTCTGTTGTCCCGGGCCCAGGGTAGGGGGGGGGGGCCAGAATTGAAAAAAAAAAAAAAAAAAAAAAAGTTTTTTTAAATTCTCATTAAATTATGGAATCATTTTTCAAAATGTTTCAAAATATGCCTATTTGTGGAAAAAATATGTAGTATTTGAGTTACATAGAAGCTTGTTATTTGTTTTCTTCCTAATTGTCCTTGTGGTCAAGAACCCCCAACACAAAAATGGTTTGGCCGCTGATCAAAATTTGATGTTATCATTTAATTCAACCATTAGAATGGTCGAAATGTCCGGTCAGCACAAGTCCGGTGCTCAGAAAAGAAGAGAAAAGAGAAGAAGAGAAGAAGAAAATAGAGGCCTCAGAGATTCTCTACACAAATATTTTAAAAAGGTGGTGACGGTGAAGCTGGAATTAATAAAGTCAGCGTAGAGCAAGGTAAGAAACAGCAGCCAACGTTTACCAACCTTGTAACTTAACCTAACTGGCTAGCTCTAATGTTAACGTCCATTAGCTTGTATAAAAACCTGAAGAGGGAGAGGAGAGGAAGAGGGAGAAGGAGAGGAAGAGGGAGAGGAGAGGAAGAGGGAGAGGAGAGGAAGAGGGAGAGGAGAGGGACAGGGAGAGATCTGGGTGCAGGGGGGCCCATCTTAGATTATTTTGTCCGGGGCCCCGCAAGACTGTCAGCTGGCCTGCTTGGGAGACATTCACATGTGGCGCGGGGAGTCATTCCCAGGTTTCTATGTTTTCTGTCGTTAGTGTGAATGAAAGGGGGTGGGGGGGTGGGGGGGGGGGGCTACCTGGTGGTGCTGGACCCCCCCGGAGAGTGGGGAGTGGGGAGAGAATCCAAGTCCATGTCTTTATCGGTGAGTGTGGGTATGTAAGGGTCCTCTATCCGTCTCCGGTCCCCCCCCTCCCTGTTGGGGGGTTCCCTCTCTCCGGGCCGTCTCCGGTCCCCCCCTCCCTGTTGGGGGGTTCCCTCTCTCCGGGCCCGTCTCCGGTCCCCCCCCTCCCTGTTGGGGGGGCAGGCTGGCCCCGTCTCTCCGGGCAGGCTGGCCCCGTCTCTCCGGGCAGGCTGGCCCCGTCTCTCCGGGCAGGCTGGCCTCTATTCATTTTTATGAATAATTTACCCATCCAAATTATGTCAAATGAGTGAGAGTGAACTTTGTAATATTATAAGCCCTCTTGGCTTCCTATTGTTCATTTTTCATTGACTGTTTTTGTTTTTGTTTTTTTTTATAGTAAAAGGTGCAAATAAAAATATACACTGATGCAAATAAATAGCCTATATAGGCCCATACTCTGTTTGTGTCTCTGCCTGTTCTCGTGTCTGTTTGTTTTCTCTCTTACAGATTTCAAAGGCTTGTGTGCCCGTCGTGCTTTTCCCTGTTTCTCTCATTTCAGACTTTCTCGTTTCAGACCCCTTCACCTTTAAAAAAAATAACAAACAAAAAAAATATATATATATATTTAAAAAAAAAAAAAAATATATATATATATATATATATATATATATATATATATATATATATATATATATATATATATATATATATATATATATATATGGTATATCAAAATATATATTATATATTAAAAATGCATTATATGCCTTAGGTTTTTACCAACTTGGTATTAACCATTAATATATATGCAGACAAAAAAAAAACAAATGAAACACAACAGTGATAAAAACCAAAGAACACCAAACCAAACAGTGTTAAAACCAAACTACATAACAGTGATAAAACCGAACAAGGATAAAACAGTGTTAAAACTGAACAACAATAAAATACAACAATGACATTTCAATTCAGTTGAATTAAAAATATTTTGTTCATCTCCAAAGGGAAATTAAATGTTGCAATAGCAGGGCTGCCAAGTCTCACGCTTTGAGTGTGACAGTCACGCAATTTGACCCATTCTCACACCACACGCCACACTTGACATTCCTCACGCTTATTTCCCATTCACTACTATATATATATATTTTTTTTTTTTCTTGATAATAAACGTTGGGTCTCGCGGCTTGCCGTAGTTCAAGACTCGGCGGCCGGTGGCCGTCCACAGTGGAGGAGCTGCGCGGCGGACAGAGTGGCGCTGTGAAGCCTGATTTATGGTCCCGCGTTAAATCGACGCAGAGCCTACGCCGTAGGTGACGCAGCGACGCGCGTCACCGCGTAACCTACGCCGTAGGCTCTGCGTCGATTTAACGCGGCCCCATAAATCATCCTTAAACCACCTGAGCCCGTCAGCTCATCAGGAGAAGAGAAGAGCGGGGCTGCCAGTTGTTAATTGCTGGTTCGTTTTGTTAACTCTGAGCTTTGTTGCTTTGTTTGTTAGTTTGCTGGTGTTTTTTTTTTCCTCTCTGTGATTTTTAAGTTATTTGTGAAGAAGTTCTGAGTTCCCTGTGGGAGTTTTTCTGTGTTTTTCTATTAAACTACGCCTCGTTTTGGCTAAAGTTTAACCCGGTTTTATTTTTAAAATTATCTTCAAAACATAAAAAGAAATCGATCAAAAATCAGAATTAATACAGAAATTATTGGTGCTGTAAACATGTGTCTTTTTGGAAAGGTGCACAACATGCACTTTGGTAGAATAAGAACAAGTGCATTTGGATGAAGGGAATGTCATCCTGACTTCCCACATGAAAAAGATTGTTGGAAACAGTTAGGCAGCAAATATAATATATTTAATTTTCTCAGATGGCAAAAATAAGAACTTTATTGATCCCACATAGGAGTAATTCATGTTATATCAGCTATAGAGAACAAGGTAGTGCCGAAAAACAATATATATCCCCCTCACAAAAATAAGAAAAATAGAGGAACGTATTTTCTCACCAACAAAACACATTTAAAATTTTCCAAGTAACAAAATAACATATTTTTCGGGCAATGAAATATTATTTGAACCATCTTTCAGACAATGAAATGTGTTCATGAGAAAATATGTTTCTCTGTTTTTCTTTTGTGAGGGGGGAGCACACAGTCACAAGAACACCTGGAAGCGTTCATGCTTATGACCACAGAGAAAGATCCTCACGTCCCTTGACAATGACTTGGTCGTAGACAGAGTTGCAGAAAAAAGGGACCTGTTGAAGAAACTCCTTATCCCTTAACATTGAGAAAAATGGCATTGCTGGTTTGTTTTTTTAGATTAACATTCAACCTTCATTTCTATGTGAGTATGTAAAGTTAAACTGTATATTTACACACTCATTACATTGTGATTTATCATAAATCATACAGTGTTGTGTATTTCAGATACCTGCTTTGTATTGGTTCAACCAGAGGGACTGCAGTGAGACCTTCATTTCTATGTGAGAGTATTCAAGTTAAACTAGAATACTCTCTTAACTCTTAACACAACATCTAGTCAAATCAGTGCTATTGCTATAATTTGGATTGTATAGTATCATGAGCCACAATTAAGTATTGTGACACTCATGCCAGGCGTTATTGTTGTTGAGTTTCCACGCGCCGATTGCTTTGGGCCGGGCCTAGTCAAAGTCCAGGGCCGTTTTTTTTGTCCCAGTCCGTCCCTGCTCTTGATTGACAGACCGACATAACCAATCCATCAGTCCTCGGTACCGACATCTAACCACAACACTGAAGAACAAGGTAAGAATTATTCTGTACTCATGGGAATACCCATTGGCATAATCAACTCAATACTACACAAAAATACTTGAGAGTAATTAGGTTTCCTATGTACATTTTTCAAAGGTGACCGGTATGGGCAGATTTGTGAGGCTGTCACAAATCGCTAAGTTGGTCTTGGTCCTTCCACACTCAAATGCAGACGCTGAGAGAGTATTCTTTCTCGTCAGTCTGAATAAGACTAAGACACGCAACGGCTTGGCCCTCGAAGGAACCCTGTCGTCAATCATGACAGTGAAGATGGCAAGCCTCTAGCCCAACTGCTATAAATGGGAGCCCCCTGCCTCCATCATCACATCTTCCAAATCAGCGACCAACACTTACAACAAAAAACATAACAGCTAAAGGATGGAGCATATGAAATATTAACAAATAAATCTATTTTTGTCAAAATTCTTGTTACGATTTTCATTTCTAATTTCTGGTTAATTAAGATTAAAATTGGGAGGCTGGCATGGAGGTGAGGACATCAGTCTTGGTTTTCGTTAAAACGGGCGAAATCGATGTTAAAAAAAAAAAAAAAAAAATTTCCACCGCGGCCGAACGCATCATGACACTAAAGTCTCACTCTTGTCATTTTCTGAAACTTGGCAGCCCTGCAATAGTCATGATTTAAGTGTCTTCAAAGGGTCATAAATGGAAATCTATTAGCTTTCTTTTGGAAAACAAAAGCAAAACTGTCATTTAGCAGATGCTTTTATCCAAAACAACTTACATCTGAGGGAACTAACACTGCATCTTGCCAGGGAGCAATTAGAGTTTAGGGGGTTCATCTTGGTTGCCATTGCAGGGCCTTGGTCCTCCAGACCTGAGCCCACCTCTGTAGCCACTAGACTACCACTCCCCCTTTTCATCATTGTTCTTCACATGTTCTTTCATAAAATAAGGAACTCTGATGATTTGTATTCAATCATTTAAAATATTTTGTCTGTGTCCCTAAAACCGCTGTCCACCCTGTTGTTATAGGATAATTGACCATTTAACAGAACAAATGATGTAATTGGTACCGTCATCAACACCATTTTGTCTTTCTTTAATGGAAGTTGGCTCATCAGCCGCAAATACATTAAATTCCTGCCTCATATTTCCTAATATTCATCATCTTGTGTTTGCAGTTGGATGTGTTCAAGCTTAAGATGTCTACATTGTCATGGTGAAATATTTGACATAAGAAATTCAGAAATTCAACATATATTTGATATATAGTATACAGTCACCTTCAATACTGAATCAATTTACTAATTGAAGACCCACCAACTGCTACTTCAAAGTTAAAAGTAACAATAAATGTCCACACTGTCATAGTCCACCCACGTCATTAGTCTTTCCATAGCGGACACAATTACAGTTTTTCAACATTGTGATACATTTTTGTTGGTCTTAAATGATACATCAGAGACATAAATGTCATCGCTGTAGTGGACTAAGTGGAACTCAGGTAGCAAGGAGATGTAGAGAACATTGCAATGTAGATTGAGACATAAGAAAAAAACAGTCACCACTGAGTTAAAGCACATTGGAGAGTGGTGCAATATCAATTATGACGATGAACATTACCCAGGTGTCATCATGGATGTTGCAGGGCAGTGTAAAACTGTAGTGTAAGCACCGCATTGCCATTATCAACGAGTTCTCATCAGCTCTCCAGGAGGACATGACCTGGTACCACGATGGGAATTACAAGTGGCCTCTGCAGATTGAGGTGTCTGTTTGAAACTAGGGATGCCCCGATACCGATACTGGTATCAGTATCGGGGCCGATACTGCTCTCATATACCGTATTTTCCGCACTATAAGGCGCACCTAAAAGCCTTTAATTTTCTCAAAAACCGGCAGTGCGCCTTATAATGCAGTGCGCCTTATATATGATCATTACGGTAATTTCTGTTACTGTAGTCAGGGGGATTGTGGGTAATGTAGTCAGGGGGATTGTGGGTAATGTAGTTGGTGTCACCGAAGTAATGGCGCTAAAAATGTCAGGAATCGTCACAGACGTTCAAGACAACAGCAGCGACGCTGACTCGCATAATGGCGACTTTGACGAGACGGAGCAAAGCTGGTTTTTATTTTGTTAATAAAGTTTGACATACGGTACTTTTCTTCTTGTTTTTTTTTTGCATTTGCTGTAGGATTTTGTAGCATTTCCTGTAGCGCAGCTCCATCAGGTAGATACGTAACTCAACCCCAGCCACTATAGTACGGTATTTTACCAGATATTTAGTGCGCCTTATAATGCGGTGCGCCTTATATATGGAAAACGTTTTAAAATACGTCATTCATTGAAGGTGCGCCTTAAAGTGCGGAAAATACGGTACTCATACTCGCAAAAATTCTCTGATACCACGCACGGATACTTCATTGTTGTTGTAGTTACTGATTAGTGACTCTAGGGGGAGATGTTGAGCTGCAGTCAGCGGTGATGAGAAGAGAGTGATACATGAATGAGACTGGCAGCGCCGTTTCAGGCAAGATAGCAACAATTAATGCAGCGGGACGTCAGCAATGTGGACATATTTCAGAATAAGAGACGAGGACAGAAGCAAGACAGACTGAAGCTACTGCTGCTAAGATGTCAAGAGGAGGAAAGGAGAATACGTCGTTTAATACCTTGATAAACTTGATAAAACATCTCAAGACGCATCATAAAGCTGAGGATACAGAGTTTACTGATGCTACTGCAAGAACACAACAGCAACATTAGCTCAGGTTCTGCAGAAGAGACAGACAATGGAAAGAGACGACCCACGGGCCGTTAAAATAACGGAGGCTCTAATCCTTATTTAGCACTAGATGAGCAGCAGCTGTCAGTTGTAGAAGACGAAGGATTTCTCCGTCTTCTCCACGCACTCGAGCAGCGATATGATGTTTCATTGATATGTTATGTTTGATATTTCCTTAAATGTGAAGACAGTGCCAGTGTGGAGACTTTTTATTTACACAGAAAGATTATTTTTTGTTTAAAATAGTTATTCTACTCGTTTTATTTATTTTTATTGAATTTATCTGTTGCAAATAAAACCTGTCTTCCAATTCATTGCAATTTTCATTGCATTCATTTTAGCCCAGTTATTTTTGTGGTAGAAGTATCGTATCGGTACTCGGTATCGGCAAGTACACAAATTAAAATACTCGTGCTTGTACTCAGTGTAAAAAAAATGGTATTGGGGCATCCCTATTTGAAACTATTTTGACAACCACTTTTTGTGATAACAGTGTTGTTTCTTCAACCTTCCGAAGGAAAACTATTGGAAATTGCATATCCATAAAGGCGAAAGCAGTTTTAGGTGTTTCTGAGTGATTTCACTCATAGTGACATGTACCGTCTTATTTGTTCAGGAGTCAATATAATATAAGTTGTAAAAACAATATCCCATGCACACTCACACACACTTATTTTTTTGTCTTTATTCTTTATTATTTATATATTGCATTATTAGTTTGCCATCACTTTTGTGTAGTTATACTTTCTGTTTTTGTATGTTAATCTTGACATGAAATGTTAATATCTTCGGTGGAGGCTTCAAATAAGCCCATTGGGTTTTTTGCCTCTTCCTGCACCTATAGTATTTATATTTGATATTTCCTGTATATTTTTAAAAACTGTGCAAAACAATAAACTAAACTAAACTAAACTTTCCATGCTCCAGGAGAGATATCTGCAAAATTTTCGTCTTTCTCTTCATCAAGCCTAAAAAGCGGATTTCTGTGATAACACAGTTGCTTCTTCAGGTTTCTTCAGGGAAGCTATTGGAAATGGAAACCCCATGAAGGGGAAAGCAGTTGATTTCCATTCTCCAGGACAGAAATCTGCTAAATGAGCATCTTTCGCTGAGAGAAGCCTAAAAAGCGTATTTCTATCATAACACTGTTGTTCCTTTGGGTTTCTCCAGGAAGACTATTGGAAATAAAATATCCATGCAGGGGAAATCCGTTTTAGGTGTTTCTGAGTGATTTCCATACTGCAGGACAGACATCTGCTAAATGTCCGTCTCTCGCAGAGAGAAGCCTATAAGTGGATTTCTATCATAACACTGTTGCTCCTTCAGATTTAGACAATTGTTCAGCAAATGCTGAAAATGCTGAAACATTTCAGACATTTTAAAGTAGCGGTGTTATGTCCTCTGCGACATCATGTAAGTTAACATTTAATTAATGACAGATACGGAGAGACAGGGTGTGTTGAAATCTGCCGACGACTGCCTACAGTACTGCAATCAGCGTTTAGTTTTCAGTAATTATCTTTTAGTATTTAGAGTTTTAATTGTTTTAATTGTTTTAATTGTTTTTATTGCTTGCTTTGAGCCAGTGGCAACGAAATTTCGTTCCACTTGTACTTGGTCTTTTGGTATGACAATAAAGTGAACCTGGAACCTTGAACCTTGAACCTTGAACCTTAAAGCTGCAAACTTTTATCTGAAGATCCACAACTCTCTATGTTAAACCATTGAAAGGTTATGGCACAAATTAGGGACTATCAAATATCGACCAATCAGAGGAAGGGGCGGGGCTAATTCACACCAATTATGGTCAAGGACTCAAAACCATGTCTGATGACACCACCCACGAGTCTTTATGTCTAACCATTCAAAAGTTATTACAGAAAATAGGAACTATCACATATCGACCAATCAGAAGAAGGGGCGGGGCTAATTTGCACCAATGAAGGTGAAGGAGTCAAAATCGAGTCCGATGACACCACCCACGACCAGTGTTGTGCTAGTTACTGAAAAATAGTAACTAGTTACTGTTACTAGTTACTTCATTAAAAAGTAACTCAGTTAGTAACTCAGTTATTTAGGCCGCGTTCAGACTGCAGGCAAATATCCGATTCTTAGCCCATCCAGATTGAAACTGGATGACTCTTTTGAAGTCTGAACAGTCCCAAACCACATGAGATCCGAATTTTGCAAACCAGATCAAACCACCTCCGGGAGGTAGTTTCATATCCGATCATTATCGCATTTGGGCAGATGCGTGTCAGTCTGAACAGCTCCAAACACTCAGATCGGATATGACTGTCCCAGACGCTCCAAAACACCCGCCCATTTCCAGTTGTGGAGCTACTCATCCTTTCACAGAGAGCATGTACAATCTCTGATGTCACGTCAAAAACTATTATTTGTAGTTTAAGTGTTGCAAATTCACATTACAAATCATGTAATAGCAGAAAAAAAGAGCGCATTTCCACGTAGGTGCGGGTCGCCGCGTCCCCTACGCCGTAGGCTCTGCGTTGGTGTAACGCGGAACCATAAATCAGCCTTCAGTCGCGCTGTGAGCTGAACCTGCAGCCCGTCAGCCCCTCTCCTCCTAGGAGGACAGGTTATGGAGCGGGGCTGCCAGGTTGGTTTTGTTAACTCTGAGCTTTGTTGGTTGGTTTGTTAGTTTGCTGCTGGTTTTGTTCTGAACACTTTTCTCTGTTTCTCATTTTGCTGGGACGCCTTGTCATGTCTAAAAATGATGCGCAGTGCCGACCCAATCAGAAACGGTACAGATATTTTGGGATTTTTTTATATATAAAAAAATTACATGACTTCACACAATACACGCGCTGGGTGACGCCTCCGCTCCGACGTCGTTGCTACGGCAACCCGTCAGATCAGTCAGTGATGTGGCCCAGTCTGAACAGAGCCAGATCCGATATGGACACTTGCTAAAAACAGTGGACAGTCAGCCCTGAAAATCGGATATGAGAAGGAATCAGATATATATCAGATTTGCCTGCAGTCTGAACGCGGCCTTAGACCAAAAAGTGATGCCTTACTATGAAAAGTAACTTTTTAGTTACTTTAAATAAAGACATTATTTTAAATGCCATTAATCCCCTCTAGCCTTCATTTCAGCAGGTACTGTATGGATTTACATTGTGCCTTGTGTTCTGCATTCTGATTGGCTAAACAGTCTCCCCGCTTCTTCACTTCCTGTGTCAATAACGTTGGTTGCTTAGCAACAAGCTGAGAACGACCAATGAGCTTCAGCATCAGCTCAAGAACGAGACTCTTTGATGAATCGTTCATTACAGTCTCAAATATAACCAATGGTGTCAGTTTATAAGAATCTTTTTGCCCAGAAGAAAAAAGAGCGACAACAACGACCCATAACTATCATAAAGGTAGCTGGCCATTCTTCTCTGTGGGGGGACGCGGGGGACGGCCGATTCGGGGAAATGTCGCCATCTGCTGGACAAATAAATGCACTGCAACAACAAACGGAGGGGAGAGGAAACGCGTTCCAGATAAAACCATAAAGCATATTACATGTGTTTCTCTTTCAGATATGTGGACCCGGAGAACAACTAGACGATGTACCTGCCAAGAATCTGTCCTCTCTGAATAGTAAAGCTGCAAAAATAAATGATATTTATAAATAAACCAGATCCTGCTTCCACTCAGTCATCCTGGTCATTTGGTTTGGTTGCCTTCCTGTTTTGGCTACTTACTCTAGTTATTTATTTATGTATTTGTAGTTAAAGGTATTCCCTGAGGTTTTTTTTTTCCAATGGGATCTTAACTGTTCCAGTCATATAATTAACAATCATTTCAAGTGGATAATCAAACATATATGTATAATTTAACAAGGAACGAGACAAAGCTTCAAAGTTGAAAGAGAAACAAGGCACATTTATTAATACAAATATAGATATACAAATTATAAAAAACTGTATACATTTATAAACAAAACCTCATTTCTTTGTCTTTTCCCGTCCTCCTTCCACTCTGCCACAGACTTGCACCAACAGCAGCTCTCACCACAGAGTCCTCTGATTCAGCTCAAAGAGCTGAATGTTGGTCTGAGCATCAGCCCCGGGCTGTTAGCACCGTCTCCCTGATGGACACGTAGTCTCCCTGATGGACACGTAGTGTCCCTGATGGACACGTAGTCTCCCTGATGGACACGTAGTGTCTCTGATGGACACGTAGTCTCCCTGATGGACACGTAGTGTCCCTGATGGACACGTAGTGTCTCTGATGGACACGTAGTCTCCCTGATGGACACGTAGTCTCCGTGGATGAGGGACCAGCGGGTCTTCATGATCCTCCCACGCGTGTGGGGGCAGGATGGAGACGGCAGAGCTGCTGCAAACGGCCTCCACCAGGCGGCTGCATCCTCATCCGGAGTGTCAGGGTCCAAGTTCACGTCCTCAAACACGCTGGCCGTCTGCTGGAACAGGAACTCCAGACCCATGAGCTCCCCTGTGAACAAAGTGAACAGAAACTGCTGTAGATCTGTGTCATGACGGTAAAGTGTGAACAAAGTGAACAGAAACTGCTGCAGATCTGTGTCATGACGGTAAAGTGTGAACAAAGTGAACAGAAACTGCTGCAGATCTGTGTCATGACGGTAAAGTGTGAACAAAGTGAACAGAAACTGCTGCAGATCTGTGTCATGACGGTAAAGTCTGAACAGAAACTGCTGTAGATCTGTGTCATGACGGTAAAGTGTGAACAAAGTGAACAGAAACTGCTGCAGATCTGTGTCATGACGGTAAAGTCTGAACAGAAACTGCTGTAGATCTGTGTCATGACGGTAAAGTCTGAACAGAAACTGCTGTAGATCTGTGTCATGACGGTAAAGTACTAACAAAGTGAACAGAAACTGCTGTAGATCTGTGTCATGACAGTAAAGTCTGAACAAGGTGAACAGAAACTGCTGTAGATCTGTGTCATGACAGTAAAGTGTGAACAAAGTGAACAGAAACTGCTGTAGATCTGTGTCATGACAGTAAAGTCTGAACAAAGTGAACAGAAACTGCTGTAGATCTGTGTCATGACGGTAAAGTGTGAACAAAGTGAACAGAAACTGCTGTAGATCTGTGTCATGACGGTAAAGTGTGAACAGAAACTGCTGTAGATCTGTGTCATGACGGTAAAGTCTGAACAACCAAAGCAGAGTGAGTTGGACAACTTTAAATCACATAAGAATGAAGGAGAGAGAGAATGATGACTGCAATAAAACACAACTTACAATCATTGTTGCTGCCATTGTACAGTTTAGACTGGAAAGGAGCAGACGACAGTGATGTCACAGTCAGGTATTGATCAGTGATCAGACAGTAATGGCAGGATGAGCAGGTTACAATCATGTGGTGTAATTAAACTAATCTGACGTCACATACAGTCATCAACGTGAATGTCACGGTGGAAACGTTCATATTGTACTAATATATAATAATAATCTAATGCTAGTACCATATTTACCATGACCGCTGTTTTAAAAGACTAAAAACACTGATATGAAAACGGGAAAGTACGAGCTAAAAGGTTAAATACCAACTACTCTCTGTGCATTGTAAAAACAGTTTACCGTTCACATCGCGTTAAAAGACCCTCACCCAAAAAACTCAACTAAACTAGTGTGTAGGGATAATATATCCAAGCGGGAGTATTATGTATGTTCTATTTTAAAGGGGACCTATTATGAAAAACAAGTTTTCTCTTGCTTTAACATATATAAAGTGGTCTCCCCTCACCCTGACAACTCAGGGAAGATGAAATGCCACGAAATTCTGCAGTGTCTGTACAGCCGCCCGGAGGATCCTTCCAGTGTCGTGTGACTTCTACGAGCCGTTCAGATTCTGTGCCTATGGTGACGTCACCATAGGCAGATTTCCATAGGTCTCCTCCGCTGCTGAAACCACGCTCACAACTAACTCCGTCGGCTGGAGCTCCAGCCATTGTTCAGCAGCGCTGGCTGTTTCCACAGCGAGGGACAGTTTTTGCATCGACATTTACCCTCATAAAAGGATCAGTACCAACAGTACGGACCCGGCAACTGCACACGAGTCAGCGGTAAGTGACGTTATTTTTTTATGTTATTTATATTTGTCTATGAGTATGATCTTTGCATGGGCTAAGTATTTAGCTTAGCTCCGGAGCACCGGAGCTGCTCACCAGACCGGACCGGTGAGCAGCTCCGGTGCTCCGGTGTTCCCTAACGGAGTGTTAAGGAACACCGGAGCTCTATTAGTAATACTTTTTTCTTCTGTTCATGGTTTCAGATCTTCCAAGCACCTGAATCTGTTCAACGACACCTTCAGAAGACGCACGGTCCTTCCTTGAGCCAGCAATAGTGCATACATGTTATTTAAATACAACTTATGTTTTATTTTTTTAACAATAAAGTTGCCATTTGTGAACATTCAGTGTTGTGATTTATTTACAGTTAACATGATTCATTTGTCTTGTAACATAAGAAATGAAATGATGAGGAATCAGAGTAAAGAACTGTGGTGTAACTGTTTAGAATTCAATTAAATCTTCCTGTGTGAATTAGTGTGAAGACGAGGTGACCCGTTCCCTCTTCAGGGAACTAAAGGCTGATTTATGGTTCCGCGTTACACCAACGTAGAGCCTACGGCGTAGGGTACGCGTCGATTTAACGCAGAACCGTAAATCAGGCTTTAAGATCCGTTTACACCGTTTAACTATATGCGAGCGTCCGACTATCACGTCGAGCTGCGTGACATCGGCCGCTCTCTGTCCACACTGAAACCGTTAAACTCTCTCTGTCCACACTGAAACCATTAAACTCTCTCTGTCCACACTGAAACCGTTAAACTCTCTCTGTACTGAAACCGTTAAACTCTCTCTGTCCACACTGAAACTGTTAAACTCTCTCTGTCCACACTGAAACTGTTAAACTCTCTCTGTCCACACTGAAACCATTAAACTCTCTCTGTCCACACTGAAACCATTAAACTCTCTCTGTCCACACTGAAACTGTTAAACTCTCTCTGTCCACACTGAAACTGTTAAACTCTCTCTGTCCACACTGAAACCGTTAAACTCTCTCTGTCCACACTGAAACCATTAAACTCTCTCTGTCCACACTGAAACCGTTAAACTCTCTCTGTCCACACTGAAACTGTTAAACTCTCTCTGTCCACACTGAAACCGTTAAACTCTCTCTGTCCACACTGAAACCATTAAACTCTCTCTGTCCACACTGAAACTGTTAAACTCTCTCTGTCCACACTGAAACTGTTAACTTCTCTCTGTCCACACTGAAACTGTTAAACTCTCTCTGTCCACACTGAAACTGTTAAACTCTCTCTGTCCACACTGAAACTGTTAACTTCTCTCTGTCCACACTGAAACCATTAAACTCTCTCTGTCCACACTGAAACTGTTAAACTCTCTCTGTCCACACTGAAACCATTAAACTCTCTCTGTCCACACTGAAACCGTTAAACTCTCTCTGTCCACACTGAAACCATTAAACTCTCTCTGTCCACACTGAAACCCTTAAACTCTCTCTGTCCACACTGAAACCGTTAAACTTGCGGCCAGTTAGGACAGTCCAAAACAAAAAAAATAAAGCAATGGAATTTATTTTGTCTCGAAGATCCCTCGCATGGGACACGCTTTGTGTACGGAGCCGCTGCCCTGCCCGGAGAGGCTTTGTCTCCTCCCCTGCTACACGTCATTCAAGCAGCCAATCAGCACAGAGTCTCATTATCATAGCCCCGCCCCCTCAGAATCCCTCATAGAGAAGGAGGCTAGAAGCGGTAAAACTAGAGACATGGCCCACAGGCTGAATTTCTGATTTATGTAGAAAAAACAAGCTTTACATTGTTTTTAAGACATTCAAGGCCTGTTTAAAATATACATTAATGCCATAATAGGTCCCCTTTAAGATCAGAGGTGGTAGTAACGAGTTCCATTTACTCCGTTACATTTACTTGAGTAAGTTTTGGGAAATGTTGTACTTTTAGAAGTAGTTTTGAATCACTATACTTTTTACTTTTACTTGAGTAGATTTGTGAAGAAGAAACTGTTCCTCTTACTCCACTACATTAGGCTACATTAGAGCTGTTACTTTTCTTTTATCCCCTCCACGTACGCGGTTTGTCACATTTACACAGACTCAAACACACACAGAGTTTCTATGAGTTCATGTTTGTTCTAGTTCTGGTTAAAAAAGAAAAGTACAAAGGCTGGAAATGTTGTGCTACTTGTGCTTAATTTATTTGTTTATTCTGTTAATATTTTATTTATTTTATTATTTATTAAAGTACTTGCATTTACCTTAAGCTTATTTTAATTTAAACTATTTTTTATTAATTTTAATTTATGTTATTATTTTATTGATTTAATTTGCCTGAAGATGATTATTTTGTACTTTTGTCTGTTTGAATGGTTGTGTTAAATAAATAAATCAGACGTTACTCAACAGTTACTCAGTACTTGAGTAGTTTTTTCACCAAGTACTTTTTCACTTTTACTCAAGTAATTATTTGGACTACTTTTTACTTCTACCTGAGTCATATTATTCTGAAGTAACAGTACTTTTACTTGAGTACAATTTTTGGCTCCTCTACCAGCTCTGTTTAAGATGAACTTGCATAATGAATCCATCAGTGGCTACAGCCTCGTTAATATCTGCTGCTGCTGCCGGGGCAACATTGGACCATCACTTGCCTTCTTTCTTTAAATTGTGTGGTTGTCTGCTTCCTTTTCATTTTTGTAAGTTAGTAACACTGCAGAGCGCGCTAAAAACCAGATTGATAGAGACCACTGTCGTCAGGGACGCTGGGACATCACATTTCAAGATATGAGGGGGGAATACAAGTGTTGGGAAAGATAATACCTAGTGAAATCCATCATGGTCTTCTGATATGCATTTGTAGTTATTTTACATGTATTAAGTTTTTTTGTTTTTTTTAATTCATGCACAATGATAAAACAGTAATTATATTAACAACACAAGAACAAATAATTGTGCAGGAGAGGAAAAGAAGTCCGAAGGGCTTATAAAAAAATCCTCCCCCTCAATACAAAATCACAAAAACAAATCAATCAATAGAAAAAGAAAGAAAAAAAGAAAAGGTAAAAGAAACAAAGAAAAAAACAATAAACACACAAACAAAAAATATCCATAAAATGGCAATTTCATTTCACTTAGAATAGCCTATTAATTTAGCCTGGATAAGAGATTCCCCACCAAGCTGGTCCTAAACATTTTTAAGGATGATGCAAACTTAAGAGACCGATCTAAAGAGTTCCAGAGTTGAGGGCCATGACATTTAATAAAGGATTTGTGACTGGAGGTAAAAGACAAAGAGGGAAATGAAAGTTCTTCCACCTGTAACTGAATAAGAGTAAATATCTGATGATAACAGAAAAAAATGATGAAAAGTGCCTGGAATGTCTTGTTTGGAATGAATTAACTTAAACATAAACAGGCATGTTTGAAACATATTAATAGAAAAAATTGATAATAATTTAAATTTGCTAAATAAGGGTGCAGAAGGTGCTTGATGAGTAGAATATGAAATCATTCTCAAAAATCTTTTCTGAATTAAAAATAATTGATTAAGGTATGAAGAATAAGAAGCGCCCCAAACAATGTTGCAATATGTGAAGTATGGATAAATTAGACTATAATATAATATCAGGAGACAGGACTGATTAACTAAGAAAGAAACTCCTCTAATAATACCATAGGACTTCATCATTTTTTTGCATACATACTCAATATGTTTCATCCACTAGTAAACCAAGAAATTTTACACATGAAACTTGTTGGATTTCAATATTATTAATTTGGAGCTTTAAATCCTGCTCAGGAAAAATGTTGTTTTTGTTTCTAAAAAGAATATAATTTGATTTATTTATATCCAAGGAAGTAATAGAATAAATCAATACAAATAGACACAGAGTAATTCCATAAATGTATTAAAAAAAACAACATGTTATACATTAAAGTATGAATACCGTTTCCAGGTGTAAAAACCAACATCATCTTGTCAATAAAACAAACGCAGGAACATCCAAACTCCTTGGAAGATACTAGATTATTCACAGGTGGGTTCACTTCACACTTTACAGCTATGAACAGTCTTAGTACCTTCATCTTGCCTTTTTTTCTCGACCCCGGACTCGTTTTTATTCTCTTCTCCACTACAGAGGGAAAAAATAATCTATTTTTTGTCCTGCTCAAAACCAGAACCGACGCCTTGACATCTTGTGTGAGATTAACTTCAAAAATCTCCGTCGCGCTTTACTGCGCATGCGTCGTACTACAGAGGCACGTTTACTGACGTACCCCTTTATAGATGCGTTGTTAATATAACATGACAATTAAAAATAATATTATTATGTTACATGGTCATTTCTCAAAAACGAAAAAAAGAAAAGTAAAAAAAAAGACCTGCGACGTTCGGCGTCCCAGAATGGAATGACGTCATTTGACGTCATACGCGGGCCGTTTTTTAGAAGGATTCACAAAGAGTCGAGATTAGTTGGTGAAAGTAAATGGATCCTGAACAGCTGCGTAGCTGTTCACATCCTGAACAGCTGCGTAGAGCCCAGAATATTCTGTTTCCCCCAAATAGAACCCAGCAGGAGATACTTGCCAGGGAACAAAAGATGGCAAAGGAAAAAGAAAGCATGACATTGGAGCTTGAGTCTAACCGGGAAACATTGGCTGAGCTTGAGTCTAAGCTGGAAACAAAAAATGCTCTAAATAGACATTTGGAGGATGACGTTGAGAGTTTCCAGCAACTTATTACTGTCAAGGACCAGAAATGTCAGAAGCTCAATGATGAGCTGAGTTTGAGACAAGATGACATCATATATTACAAGAGAGTTGTGCAAGAGCTTGGGCTCAAATTGAAAGAAAGCCTAGAACAAATTTCAGAAAAGGATGCACAAATAACAATATTAGAAGATAAAATAAAGGATCTACGGGTGACATGTGAAAAGTATGTTCAAGCTATACCTGAACATGAAGTTTTCCCACCAGACATGGATACAGATGAGACAGAACCAGAAACTGATGTGGACGACTCTCAGGAGTCTCAGACAACAAGTTGGTGGTATTCCTGTGGCAAAGGCCTGTTTAATGTGGTGAAATCCTGCGCCATCAGCACTATTTCTTCTGTACTACTACATGTAGCTCTCACTTATATATGTCAAGGATACTACCCTCAAGGAGAACATCCCTTCTGATGAACGCACCACTTCATTAGAAACTACACAGCCGGGGGTTATTTGTAGAGGTAGAGTCCAGGAACAGGAGACAAGGTAGAGTCCAGGAACAGGAGACGAGGTAGAGTCCAGGAACAGGAGACGAGGTAGAGTCCAGGAACAGGAGACAAGGTAGAGTCCAGGAACAGGAGACGAGGTAGAGTCCAGGAACAGGAGACAAGGTAGAGTCCAGGAACAGGAGACAAGGTAGAGTCCAGGAACAGGAGACGAGGTAGAGTCCAGGAACAGGAGACGAGGTAGAGTCCAGGAACAGGAGACAAGGTAGAGTCCAGGAACAGGAGACAAGGTAGAGTCCAGGAACAGGAGACGAGGTAGAGTCCAGGAACAGGAGACGAGGTAGAGTCCAGGAACAGGAGACGAGGTAGAGTCCAGGAACAGGAGACAAGGTAGAGTCCAGGAACAGGAGACAAGGTAGAGTCCAGGAACAGGAGACAAGAGTGACAATCTGGCACAATTCCACAATTCAAATTTAAATTCAATCTAAGCTGCTTTTAATAACTTATTTCTATTTAAGAAGATAACTGGATGATTCCATGTTCCCCACATGAATTATCTCAAATGATCTCTTTGTTTCATTCACTTCTACTCATGACAACACAATGCCGATGTCATTTTTTCCCATTCTTTTATTGGAAAGCTTCAATTTACAATGATTTAATAGGTAACAACAATAACATAAACACGCATACCTTATGTAAAAAGGGACAAAGTATTATATAAGTGTGGCCAGGTGGAACCTTTCCATTGGCCAGGTGTTTTGAGGCAGGGCATAAATACCTGTGACACCGGGCGTGGTCGAGGAAACAAACATTTCCACCTTGTGGCGTTGGGTGCAGCAGTGTTGTCACTGTTGTCAGCCGTCCAGTTTCACTGATGGTAGTTGCTGTTATGCCTGAGCCGGTGTTGAGCAGGTACTACTTTTTAATGTGACGATTTTTGTTTTGTTTTATTGTTTGTTTCAGTGTGGTATTTGTGACACCAATTCAGAGCTGATGCTTCTATATGTCTTGGGTTAAACAGTAAGAAGCCAGACTGAGGTCCTGTTGCCCAGTGTGAAGTGTGTCTGTAAAGTAGTACACCGTACTGAGGTGAGTGTGCACCAGGCCAGTGGTGTATATGCATCTCTGGCAAACTGTATATATTTAAGTGGGTCTTTGTGTCTGCAGGAGTCGTGGAGCAAGTAGCCTGCTCCAGTCCACTGTGTCTATTCAGACCGAGCTTGAGCACCTTTTGAGATCACTGTGATTTCTGTATACTGAAGCTAGTGAGTCTGGGAACCTCAAAGCACTATTGCACTTTGGAGATCTGGTCATTAGTGGTATCTAAATACCTAGTTTGTCTCCTTTCATTTTGTTGTGTAGCAGAATGTTTTTCTTTTTTTGTATTCCCTGAAATCCTCTTTTTTTCTGTCTTGATTCTGACTTTATAATAAAATAATTATTTTTATATTTACCTCAGCTGACTGACTGCTTCTTACTGTTGGTGATCTTGTCACGAGGTTACATAAGGATATGAAAACACTGTCTTTTAACAGTAATTTTGTTGGGTATTCCCCATGTTGTTCAGTGAATCAACTCCTGTGTGACTGTTCCACTCTTCTCCTCCGTGTCAGCTTCCTCTGCATGATCAGATCCTCCATCACCGGCCTCCTGCGTCTCTGGTTCAACAGAGGGTTGTTAGATATGCCCAAGTCTCTGATCTTTACCTGCTCATAGTCTATATGTGGAAGGTGGCCAAGGCGCTGGGCATTTCCTCCCGCTGAAGCAGTTCATGCTGTAAATGTGACGGGGCACTTTGCTGCCACTCTGTGTCCACAGTTCGTGTAGAGCAATTTTCACCTGTACGTCATCCCAGAACTCCCCGTCCTCTCTCCAAACCAGAGAAGTGTGTGCAGAGTACAAAAATGTACAAAATATGACTGTTGTGTTGCTAATACAAAGACACAATGTACAAGCACATGTTAAACGCTTTCCTAACCAGCTTTCTCCAACACAATGGTACTGCTTTTGGAAATGCCATAACACATGAGGAAGCAGAAGTTTCTGTGCATGGTTCAAAGAGACCACAAGGTGGCGCTAAAGCGCCACATAAACAAGCAGCAACGTCCATGTCAGCTAAACCACAATGTTGAATATTCAGTCATTTACATATAAAGATGGTTTTCCTCTCCCTTAAATTGAGGACACCATAGTATGTCTGATTAAAAACTGATATACACTCCTTTCATACTGAGTATGGTTCAGTATGAATTATAGATCGTAAAAAAACATAGACAAAGCATTAAGTCTTGTGACCCATTGGTTTCTGAAAAGTGGTTCTGAAAGCCATTTTTCTTCGTACGTGGCACAGCCATGTTGCATAGGAAGCTGACTGAAACCAAAAGTGGAAATCAGTCGACCTCTTTACTCTGGCTGCATCTCTGTCAGAGGACAGACTTTAAAGTTCTGATGCTGCTCTATAAAGCTCTGAATGGTTTACGCAGAACCAGAAATCAGGCTTAACGCGCGCTTGTCAGGTTTTTTTCGTCTTTTCAACTGAGCATGCAAACACATAAACTGAGGGTGCAATGCTTATGCACCCTTGTAGAACCGGGCCTGTCTTTCCCTCAGGCAGGAGGCAGGACCTTTAGTTAACCCTTAGTTAAACTTCAGGCATGTCTTAGGGACATCAAGGACTGGATGTCCAGAAACTTTTTGCTTCTAAATTCAGATAAAACAGAGGTTATCATTCTTGGTCCAGAGCATCTTAGGAAGGGATTAGATTAGATAGGTGTTGCGATGGCTTCCAGTGCAACTGTGAGAAACCTTGGTGTTGTTTTCGATCAGGATTTGTCATTTAAACCATATGTTAATCAGGTTTGTAAAATAGCGTTTTTCCATCTCCGTAATATTGCAAAAATTAGGAAAATCCTCTCGCAGAGGGATGCAGAAAAACTAGTTCATGCGTTTGTATCTTCTAGACTGGATTACTGTAATGTGTTGTTAGCAGGATGTCCAAGTAATTTGCTGAATAGGCTCCAGCTGATCCAAAATGCAGCAGCACGAGTACTGACAGGAATTAGCAGGAGAGACCACGTCTCTCCAGTGTTGGCGTCGCTCCATTGGCTACCTGTAAAATTCAGAATTCAATTTAAAATTTTATTACTTGCATATAAAGCCCAAAACGGCTTAGCTCCGCAGTATTTACAAGATTTGATAGTGCCTTATGTTCCTGGCCGAGCTCTCCGCTCCCAGGGTGCAGGTTTACTCGTAGTTCCTAGAGTATCTAAATGTAGATTTGGAGGGCGGGCGTTCTGCTATCAGGCACCATTACTTTGGAACCAACTTCCAATCTGGGTTAAGGAGGCTGACACCACCTCCACCTTTAAAACTAAACTTAAAACCTTTCTGTTTAGTAAAGCTTATAGTTAGTGTTAGTAAACCTCTAGCTGGTGTTGGTAAATCTCTAGGTAGTGTAAACTCTAGTGTGTTAGAGTCAGTAGTCATAGTCGCAGCTATAGAACAAAACTATAATAGTTGGTCTCAAATATAGCTTCGCGGTAGATATGCTGCTATAGGCTTATGCTGCAGGGGGGCACCGACATGATCCGCTGGGCGGTGCCTCTCACCCTTCTTCTCCTCTCCTTTTCCCTGCCTCTCTTCTCCATTACCATTTTTATTTATTATAAATATCTCATAGCTATCATTTTTGTCCATCGTTCCTGTAGTTTCTTGTGCCGGCCCCCCTTTTTTCTCTTTTGTGTATGTTTGCAGGCCGGAGCCTCAGGAGCTGCGTTCTGGCCTGTGTTCCCGGCCCTCCCCCCCCTCTGGTCATCCCATTGCTTCTTCCACCTGCCTACGTGGATGTCTGCTGTTGCTGCTTCCGCCTGCCTGCACCCCCCCCCCCCCCTCTGGTCATCCCGCTACTCCTTCCACATGACTGTTGTGTGCTGCTGACGCCCCCCCCCACCTCTGGTCATCCCGCTGCTGCTTCCACATGACTGTTGTGTGCTGCTGACGCCCCCCCCCCCCCACCTCTGGTCATCCCGCTGCTGCTTCCACCTGCCTGCTGTGTGCTGTCGACGTCCCTGACTCCCCCAGTCTGGCCTTCGGCAGGAGGGTCCCCCCTTATGAGCCTGGTCCTGCTCAAGGTTTCTTCCCTCCTAAAGGGGAGTTTTTCCTTGCCACTGTTTGGCTTAAGGCTTTTCTCCCACTAAGGGAGTTTTTACCTGCCATTGTTTATATAATAATTGCTCGGGGGTTTATGTTTATGTTTATGTTTATGTTCATGTTCTGGATCTCTGGAAAGCGTCTAGAGACAACATCTGTTGTATTACAGTGATTCTTAACCATAGGGCCGCGGCCCACACTTGGGCCGCGAGCGCCATCTAGTGGGCCGCGAAAAAAAATCAGTTTTGTACGTGTGGGCCGCGGGGGCCGCGGGACTGCATAGTCTCCCGACCAAATGAGGAGAAGAAGACCCTCAGCTAGTTGTACGTGTAATAGTAAGAAAAATGGTGTGTATTTATAGTGAAAATCCTTCATTTTGCACAGAGTAGGTTTAGATCCGCCAGGATCAGGGATCGATTACTTGGGTCTGCGCCCAGAGCGAGCGAGCGCGGCGTGTCCATTCATCCCGACACGTCCCCGCGGCCGGGGAGGTCGGTGCCGCTCGGGCGGCTCCGTCGTTACTGCTGAAGGATTGTAGCCTACATGTAGATGTGTGGGCTGGACTGTTGTTCGGGCTCGCAAAAGCATCGGAAAGTGACACGGCTGCAGCGCAGCCAGAGAGCTGCGGGCCCTGCCCGTCTCAGTTGATCAGGCTCGGATGAAATCCGACACGCGCAGTCCTGACAACTTATTAATGTAAATAAAACTTAGTAAGTTACTTAGTAAGTAATTAGCTTGACTCTTACAGAGATGAGAAGCTAAATAAAACTAAATATCGTTCCAGGCTCATCAATGAGCACCTTCTCATGAGAACCTGACACCACCCAGCCCAGATTTAAAGTCCTGGCAGGAGAAATTAGAGCTCACTTCTCTCACTGAACGACAGAAAGTGGGGACATATAAGATTATAAGGGGAAGAAAGAAAAACTGCAAAACTGTTCAATTGTTAAGATGTGTTTATATTCATTTATTATAAAAATGTGTTGAGACAATTAACAAAGAAAAGGGGAAATTCAAACTGTTGGTAAAGAAATAAAATAAGATAGCATTTGAAAAATAAAATAAAATCTATTTTATTTTTAAGAGAAAAAAATTTGTAATTGAAGTTACACATGTTAATGGGCAAATACCGGTATGTACTTTTTTAATATAACAGTCAGATGCAGATGTTGATACAACTATGAGGCTACTTGAATATATATATATATATATATATATATATATATATTGTGATGTTCTGGACCTTCGCTTGAGTACATTTTCTCTAAATGGACCTCTTAAAGTTGAATACCCCTGCTATACAGTGTTAATATTTAACGGGCCCCGGGCCACTCTGTACTGAAAAAATTGGGCCCCATGGTCAGAAAGGTTAAGAACCCCTGTTGTATTAGACGCTATATAAATTGAATTGAATTATATAAATAAAATTGAATTGAATTGACCTTCACACTTAGGAACAGCTTTATTATCACTGCTGTCATGTCAGTGTCATCCTGCTGTTTTTACCATTTTTACTGTTTGAATATTTTTTCTATTTATAATATTATTATTACGGTGACGGGTGACGGGCCAGACTAAGAGCGGTTCACAAATGCCAATCATGAGGAACAAAACACCAAGGACCGTTACGTCGCCCGGATCGGCGTCACCGGGGCCCCGCCCTGGAGCCAGGCCTGGGGTTGGGGCTCCTCCCTGGAGCCAGGCCTGGGGTTGGGGCTCCTCCCCGGAGCCAGGCCTGGGGTTGGGGCCCCTCCCCGGAGCCAGGCCTGGGGTTGGGGCTCCTCCCCGGAGCCAGGCCTGGGGTTGGGGCTCCTCCCTGGAGCCAGGCCTGGGGTTGGGGCTCGCTGGCGAGCGCCTGGTGGCCGGGTCTTTGCCCGTGGGACCCGGCCAGGCTCAGCCCGAAACGGCGACATGGGCACGCCTTCCTGTAGGCTCACCACCCGCAGGAAGGACCATGGCAGGCCGGTGCAATGTGGGCTGGGTAGCAGTCGTGGCGGGGTGCCTCGACAACCCAATCCCTGGACCAAAACCCTCACAGTGGGGACATGGAATATCACCACGCTGGGGGGGAAGGAGCCGGAGCTTGTGCGTGAGGTTGAGAGATACCGGCCTGAGATAGTCGGGCTCACCTCCACACATAGCTTGGGCTCTGGAACCCAGCTCCTTGAAAGGGGCTGGACCCTCCACTACTCTGGAGTTGCCCAGGGTGAGAGGCGGCGGGCTGGTGTGGGCTTGGTTATAGCCCCCCAGCTCAGTCGCCATGTGTTGGAGTTCACCCCGGTGAATGAGAGGGTCGCTTCCCTGCGCCTTCGGGTCGGGAAAAGGTCTCTCACCGTTGTTTGTGCCTACGGGCCGAACAGCAGTGCGGAGTACCCGGCCTTCTTGGAGTCTCTGGGAGGAATACTTGAGAGTGCTCCAACGGGGGACTCCATTGTTCTACTGGGGGACTTCAACGCTCACGTGGGCAATGACAGTGATACCTGGAGAGGCGTGATTGGGAGGAACGGCCTCCCCGATCTGAACCCGAGCGGTGTTTTGTTGTTGGACTTCTGTGCTAGTCACAGTTTGTCCATAACGAACACCATGTTCAGGCATAAGGGTGTCCATCAGTGCACGTGGCACCAGGACACCCTAGGCCGGAGGTCAATGATCGACTTTGTTGTCGTTTCATCTGACCTTCGGCCGCATGTCTTGGACACTCGGGTGAAGAGAGGGGCTGAGCTGTCAACTGATCACCTGGTGGTGAGTTGGATGCGCTGGCGGAGGAGGAGGTTGGACAGACCGGGCAGACCCAAACGGATTGTGAGGGTCTGTTGGGAACGTCTGGCTGAGCCCCCTGTCAGGGACATCTTCAACTCCCACCTCCGGGAGAGCTTCTCTCAGATCCCGGGGGAGGCGGGGGACATTGAGTCCGAGTGGACCATGTTCTCTACCTCCATTGTCGACGCGGCGGCTCAAAGTTGTGGACGCAAGGTCTCCGGTGCCTGTTGTGGCGGCAATCCTAGAACCCGGTGGTGGACACCGGAAGTACAGGATGCCGTCAGACTGAAGAAGGAGTCCTACCGGGCTATGTTGGCCGGTGGGACTCCTGACGCGGTAGATAGGTACCGGCAGGCCAAGCGAGCCGCAGCTCGGGCGGTCCTGGAGGCAAAAACCCGGGTCTGGGAGGAGTTCGGGGAGGCCATGGAGGAAGACTTTCGGTCGGCCTCGAGGAAATTCTGGAGGACCGTTCGCCGCCTCAGAAGGGGGAAGCAGTACTCTGCCGGCACCGTTTATGGTGTGGGTGGGGAGCTGTTGACCTCGACTGGGGACATCGTCGGACGGTGGAAGGAATACTTCGAGGATCTCCTCAACCCGACTGACATGCCTTCCACTGAGGAAGCAGAGGGTGGGGACTCTGGGGCGTGCTCATCCATCACCCAAGCCGAGGTCACTGAGGTAGTTCGTAAGCTCCTCAGTGGATGGGCACCGGGGGTGGATGAGATTCTCCCTGAGTACCTCAAGTCTCTGGATGTCGTAGGGCTGTCTTGGTTGACAGGGCAGGGCTGCCCTTTGTCACCGGTCCTGTTCATAATTTTTATGGACAGGATTTCTAGGCGCAGCCAGGGGCCGGAGGGGATCCGGTTTGGGGACCTCAGGATTTCATCTCTGCTTTTTGCAGATGATGTTGTCCTGTTGGCTTCATCGGACCGGGACCTTCAGCACGCGCTGGGGCGGTTTGAGGCCGAGTGCGACACGGCAGGGATGAGAATCAGCACCTACAAGACCGAGGCCATGGTTCTCCATCGGGAAAGGGTGGCGTGCCTTCTCCGGGTGGGTGGAGAAGTCCTGCCTCAGGTGGTGGAGTTCAAGTATCTCGGGATCTTGTTCCCGAGTGAGGGAACAATGGAGTGTGAGATTGACAGGCGGATCGGTGCAGCGTCCGCAGTTATAGGGTCGATGTACTGGACCGTCGTGGTGAAGATGGAGCTGAGTCGAAAGGTGAAGCTCTCGATTTACCGGTCAATCTACGCACCTACCCTCACCTACGGTCATGAACTTTGGGTAGTGACCGAAAGGACAAGATCGCGGATACAAGCGGCCGAGATGAGTTTCCTCCGCAGGGTGGCTGGACGCTCCCTTAGAGATGAGTTTCCTCCGCAGGGCGGCTGGACGCTCCCTTAGAGATGAGTTTCCTCCGCAGGGTGGCTGGACGCTCCCTTAGAGAATGGGTGATAGTTCGGTCACCCGGGAGGAGCTCGGAGTCGAGCCGCTGCTCCTTCACATTGAGAGGAGTCAGCTGAGGTGGCTTGGGCATCTGTTCCGGGATCCTCCTTGATCCTCCCTAGGGAGGTGTTCCAGGCATGTCCCTCCTCCCTAGGGAGGTGTTCCAGGCATGTCCCACCGGGAGGAGACCCCGGGGAAGACCCAGGACACGCTGGAGAGACTATGTCTCTCGGCTGGCCTGGGAACGTCTCGGACTCCCCTCGGAAGAGCTTGAGGAAGTGTCTGGGGTGAAGGAAGTCTGGGCATCCCTGCTGAGGCTGCTGCCCCCGCGACCCGGGAACGGATAAAGCGGAAGAAGATGAGTGAGTGAGTGAGTGATATTATTATTATTTTTTTATTATTATTTTTATTTATTGCTGTATATACTCTTCTTTTTTCTTCGGGCTTGCTCTGGGAACCGGGAAACACTTTTTGTTTCATGTTATGTCTAACATGTGCTGGGATAACAATAAAAACTCCTGGAATCCTTGAATATCACTTTGTGAAACTGGAAGTCAAATATGATCTTGCTGAAATGGTAAATATGATGCGCAACACTTGCGCAGCTACATTCAAAGTAAAATACTGAAAATTTGGACCCATTATTAGACGAAATAAAAATTCAATAAATGCATTTTATAATGGGATGTTATGTGTTCTGTGTGGGTGTTTTTTTTTTTTAGCAGTTTAAGTATTTTAATCTTGATGGGACATAATTGAACACTGTATTCTGTCAGGCTTTTGTAATAATGCTGTTGTTAGTGGATTGCTCATGAGCACAGAGGACCCAACTGAAAAAGGGCTGTTTATTATTGTTATTATTATTATTATTATTGTTATTATTAGGGCCCGAGCACCTTCAGTGCGAAGGCCCTATTGTATCTGTAGGAATTCTTCGCGTTATTATTATTTTTCTGACGAAAGGAGGGCCTTTTTGCCCCCCTAAACGTGCCCAAAAAGTCACCAAATTTTGCAGGCAAACCAGGCCTGGTGAAAAATTTTATATTTAATGGTTTGCATTAATGGGCGTGGCAAAATGGCTCAACAGCGCCCCCCGGAAAACTTTGTGCCTCAAGCCCCACGATACGGTTTGACGTACATGCACGAAAATCGGTACACACCTGTATCATGGCACAACTTAAAGAAAAGTCTCTTGGAGTCATGCCCGAAACCGAACAGGATGTCGGCCATTTTGAATTAATCGTGTCATTTTGGCGAAATTCATGCCATTCCTTCGGCAGTTAATACGGCCCGAACCGTAACGTGCCCCCAAGTGTGTTATACATCAAATGTAAATGTGCGTCTCCATCCTCCGACACCACGCATTACTTTTCTCTTTCAAAGCATTACCGTGGCGATGCTAGACGCCAAAAAGCGCGCCCACCCTTCATCTGATTGGTTCAGACAGAAAAAACGTTGTGCCTCAAGCCCCATAATACGGTTTGACGTACATGAACGAAAATCGGTACACACCTGTATCATGTCGCAACTTAAAGAAAAGTCTCTTGGCGCCATGGCCGAAACCGAACAGGAAGTCGGCCATTTTGAACATTCTGAATTAATCACGTAATTTTGGAGCAATATATGCCATTCCTTCGAGAATTAATACGGCCCGAACCGTAACGTGCACCAGGGTGTGTTATACATCAAAATATGCGTCTCCATCCTGCAACTACGCGCATTACTTTTCTCTTTCAAAAGTGTTACCGTGGCGACGCTAGACGCCAGAAAGCGCGCCCCCCCTTCATCTGTTTGGTCCATATTTGATAGTTCCTCAAAAGGCACCAAATTTTGCATGCAAGCCAGGCCTGGCGATACATTTGATATTTCATGGTTTGTATTAATGAGCGTGGCAAAATGGCTCAACAGCGCCCCCCGGAAAACTTTGTGCCTCAAGCCCCACAATACGGTTTGACGTACATGCACGAAAATCGGTACACACCTGTATCATGTTGCAACTTAAAGAAAAGTCTCTTGGTGCCATGGCGGAAACCGAACAGGATGTCGGCCATTTTGAATTAATTGTGTAATTTTGGCGCAATTTATGCCATTCCTTCGGCAATTAATACCGCCCAAACCATAACGTGCACCCAGGTATGTTATACATCAAAATGTGCGTCTCCACCCTGCGACTACACGCATTACTTTTCTCTTTCAAAAGTGTTACCGTGGCGACGCTAGATGCCAAAAAGCGCGCGCCCCACTTCATCTGATTGGTCCATATTTGATAGTTCTCCAAAAGTCATCAAATTTTGCATGCAAGCCAGGCCTGGTGATAAATTTGATATTTCATGTTTGCATTAATGGGCGTGGCCTAACGGCTCAACAGCGCCCCCTAGAATACTTTTCTCTGCCATAACTTTTGAATGGTTTGACATAAAGAGTCCTGGGTGGTGTCATGGGACTCGGTATTGAGTCCTTGACCATAATTGGTGAAAATTGGCCCCGCCCTGTCTTCTGATTGGTTGTCCCTATTTCCTGCTATAACTTTTGATTGTTTTGACATAGAGAGTAGTGGGTGGTGTCATGGGACTCGGTATTGAGTCCTTGACCATAATTGGTGAAAATTAGCCCCGCCCCTTCTTCTGATTGGTTGTCCCGATTTTCTGCTATAACTTTTGAATGGTTTGACATAGAGAGTCGTGGGTGGTGTCATCAGATTCTGTATGGGGTCCTTGACCTTCATTGGCCTGAATTAGCCCCGCCCCTTCTTCTGATTGGTTTTCCCTTTTTTCTGCTATAACTTTTGAATGGCTTGACATAGGAAGTCGTGGGTGGTGTCATTTCTGATATGCTTATGGGGGGCGGTGGCCGTGAGTGCGAGGGCCCGTTCATCGCTGCTTGCAGCTTTAATTATTATTATTATTATTATTATTATTAGGGTCCAAGCCTGCAGAGTAGCGCAGGATCCAGCGATGCAAGAGCATTGCAGTTCCAAACGTGATATGCATCTTTTCTACATCTTAAAACAAATTCTAAAACATGGGAACTATCGTGGGACGTGGATGTGATTTATGAGCAAATAAAATTGCCCCTTCAAATTAGGAACAATTTCTAAAAATCAGCCTTTTGTCCTACAGAGCTAATATTTACAAGATATATTCCTTGAACCATGCAAGGAATTTAGGATATTGTAGAAGGATATTTTTTGTTATTTTGTCTTTTCTTTCTTTTTCTTTTCTTTTAATTTTTAATTTTTATAGGTTATATATGATATGATATAGTGAGGAAGGGACAGGACTAAATACGCGTTTTGCTTCCTCCTGTTCCCTCTCAACACATTGTTTTGCTGTGTGTTTTATTTTTGAATGAGACTGTTAAATTGTTTTGCTTTTTTTATATATATTTTGGTGCTTTTGATTTGGTGGGTTTTGTTGTGTTAGAGACAATAAATAAATAAACAATGCCAAACATTTGGTGAACTCTAACTTTTGCTTCACATTACGACGGAGTATTAGGGCCAGACTAAGACAAAAAAAATAATTGGAAATTACGAGAATAAAGTCATAATATTATGAGAATAAAGTCGTAAAATTACAAAAATAAAGTCATAATGTTGCGAGAATAAAGTCGTAATAGAATAAAGTCGTAATATTATGAGAATAAAGTTGTAACATTAGGAGAATAAAGTCGTAACATTAGGAGAATAAAGTCGTAACATTACGGGAATAAAGTCGTAATTTATGAGAATAAAGTCGTAATATTATGAGAATAAAGTCATAATTTATGAGAATAAAATCGTAATATTATGAGAATAAAGTCGTAACATTATGAGAATAAAGTCGTAATATTATGAGAATATAATTTATGAGAACTTTAACAGGAAGAGTGTGTTAAAATGAGGAATATTGAGCATCTTGTGAAGTTAATATTTATATATTTATAATATATTTAATATTACAACTTTATTCTCGTAATATTATAACTTTATTCTCAAAATATTACGACTTTATTCTCAAAATATTACGACTTTATTCTCAAAATATTACGACTTTATTCTCGTAATATTATGACTTTATTTTCGTAATTCTCGACTTTATTCTCATATTATTATGACTTTATTCTCGTAATTTCCATTTATTTTTTGTCTTAGTTTGGCCCTAATACTCCGTCGTATCACAGAGATGTCACGCACTGTGTTTTTTTCAAAAGTATGCCAATTAGATCAACAAGTGTATGTTTGCAACGGATTTTGCCATTTGGAGCAACTTGCTGCAGTCGGTCTCTGAATAGTCCTGCTCAATTCTGTGAAGTTTGATCAACATTCATCAAAACACCAGCGTACAGCATTTTTTTAAATATTTTGCCATAAAACGCATAATAGACTTAAAAATGATTTTTAAACTGTGACAGAATGTGTTGATGTTGTTTGTCATCAGTGTACATCAGCAACATGGTGGTGATGGTGAAACATCCATCCATCCATCCATTATCTATCACTTCATCCTTGCAGGGTCACGGGGGTCTGCTGGAGTCTATCCCAGCTCATTTCAGGTGAAAGGCAGGGGTTCACCCTGGACAGGTCACCAGTCCATCACAGAGACACATACTGTATATACAAACACCCAGACACACTCACACCTACGGGATATTTACAATCACCAATGAACCTACTATGCATGTTTTTGGACTGTGGGAGGAAACTGGAGTACCAGGAGGAAACCCACGCAAGGGATAAAGCAGATATAGATAATGGATGGATGGATGGATGTTTCACACTCTAGAATGTTTTTGATAGTATACTTTATAGTTATAGTGTTTTATATTTATTTACAGTATTTTCTTTAAAATTTTCCTTAAACTTGAAGATAGAACTGCACATTTTTAGGTCGTTGTAACAACTATTCCATATTTCTCTTGCCTTAACTGATGTCCATCTCTTTTTAATATTAGTTCTTGCTGTCGTCGTCTCAAACAGGAGTTTCCCCCTCAGGTCAGAGTTTCTTTTATTTACAGTTTTCTGCTCTACTATGTCATGGAATTTTATAGTATAATATATATATATATATATATATATATATATATATATATATATATATATATATATATATATATATATATATATATATATATATATTATATCAGAGTATATTAATATATATTATATTTAATAAAGAGATTATTTGTTGGTTTATAATAGTCAGATCTATTAATTATCCTTAAAGCTCTTTTCTGTAACAGGAAAATAGGGTTTGTATTTGTTTTATAGGTGTTACCCCAAACCTCCACACAATAAGTCATGTATGGAACTATGAGTGAGTTATACATCAGAAACTGTGCTCTTTGACTGAAGATATCATTTGTTTTACTTAATATTGCTAGGGTTTTAGACATTTTTGATTTTACACTATTTATATGTGATTTCCAGCAAGGTTTCCAGCAAAGTCTATCATTAAATGTTATTTATCGTGTAAGAGCTCCCCCTGCTGGTCAGTCATCTAAGAGTTATCTAATGCCACTTTTCCACTAGTCTCGCTTCAGCCCGGCTCGGCTCGGCGCGGCTCCACCCGTGTGTTTTTCCACAGCCAGGGGAGAAGTGGGGGGGTGGGGTGAAGCTGCTGTGACTACTCGATTGTGCAACCGCTTTGTTCATGTCGGCGCTGATCAGAAATCAGCTGGAGCCGCGAGCGGCTGAGAGTAAAACAGCCCGTCTACATCCCTTTTTTAATTCTCTCGTCAGCCCCAGGTTTATGAACATCTGCACCTCAGAGTTGGATCACCAAACAGACGTTTGCGCTCTATAATAAAATCGCTGCGTGTCGCTCTCGCGCTGATTCCCGCTTCCTGATTCAAACGTCTGACGGCCCCGCCCCCCGACCAATCCGTGGCGAGGAGGGTGGTGACGTCAGAAATAGTCCCTGCTCAGCCCTGATAGAACCTCGCCAGAATGGTTACAGAAATAGTATCTGCTTGGAGCGGCTCTGCCCGTCTCAGCCCCTAGTGCAAAAGAGCAAGACGGGGCCGTGGCGGGTAGAAGCGAGACTAGTGCAAAAGGGCCATAACTGTACCTGTCGCTCATTGATTATAATAATATTAATTCATAATTAACAGCTCTTTGCTGTCAGACACATAGGCCCCAATAAAAAGTTCAGCAAACAAGCAGTTTGTACCAGTGAGGCGCTGGCTAAACACAGCAGTAATATGATAGTATAATGTTGGATTTTGCCATCGTATCAGCGAGTGAAATGTTCTGCTGTAACTGTCTGCCGGTGTTCCGACAATTTTCGCATGCGCAGTCGATTTTCAAAGTTTGATTGGCTCGTCCATGATTTCTTGCACGATGTAAAATTGATAATATGGGATGTTGAGTATTTGATCCTTCAAGATACATTACCCATGACATGAATTGCATTACACTTTGTGAACATTATACGATAAAGAGAAAAAAAACAATTCTATGGCTTTATTTGATATTCAGTCATTGGCCTTTATTTAACCAGGCAGGTCATTAAGAACATTATTATTTACACTGACGGCCTGGCAAGAGACAAGGAAGTGGTTTAGGGAGTAAAACACAGTAACATTGTAGCTCTACAAAAGGTAGAAAACCATTAGGGAGCATTTTTTGGCAAAGCAGCAAAAAATGGCAGAACACCGGCGTTCTGCCAATTTCTGCTCCCTGCCGAGAAATGCTACTTTGTGGTTCTGCGCATGCGCACAGTCGATTTTCAAAGTTTGCATCATTTCTTGCACGATGTAAAATGGATAATATGGGATGTTTTTAGAGTAGTTTTAGTTTTAGAGTGTTTCATCCTTCAAAATAAACTACCCATGACATGAATTGCATTACACTTTGTGAACATTATACGATAAAGAGAAAAAAAACAATTCTATCACTTTATTTGATATACCTTCAGTCATTGGCCTTTATTTAACCAGGCAGGTCATTAAGAACATTCTTATTTACAATGACGACCTGGCAAGAGACAAGGAAGTGGTTTAGGGAGTAAAACACAGTAAAATCGTATCTGTACAAAAGGTAGAAAACCATTAGGGAGCATTTTTTGGCAAAGCAGCAAAAAATGTCAGAACACCGGCAGCTCTGCAGGAATGGCAGGGACTGGCTGACTGAGCCAGTAGTATCTACTTTAACTGACGGTACAACTTTCACTTACTGTGATGGACTACTCTACTTCACATTGACTAGAACACAATAACTTACTACTGAAAGAACTTGTACTAACTGTAAAGGCTTGAGGTGAACTGTTGTCACGGCACCATACTGGTTCTTGATCTTTATTTGTTGTCATAGTTTCTGTTCTATGTTTTTGAAATATGTGATCACTTATTGGGCTAAACAAACAGATTCTATTAAAATGGGGACACCTAGATAACCATCTGTACTCTGGGTCAGAAGATTGCAATCCAGTCCTGTAAGGGAGAAAAAGGGGCATTTATATCCAAGTAAGAATAGTGAACACACCAAACTAAAAAGCACTGGTCTTACTGGTCGTTCATCTGCTCAGATAAATAGGAAGCTGAGTGAGAACTGAAAAGAGTTAGTGAAAGTGAAACAGCAGTTAGGCTGAACTGAACAAGCAAAGTATGCAGAACATCTGGTCTCGCTGTGAGAAACACCATCATTTCTGCTCAGACACTTCCATGACACTATGTTTTTGCAGTTGTTAAATGTGGTATCTTGTACAACTCAGCAGTAAGGCCTCCTCTCTAACAAACCTATGACCCAACGCTGCCTTCAATCTTTCCATTCAGGTCATGGAAGAATGATTTTTTCATAGACTTTATTAGAGTTCAAGGTCTCTTTTAGGCTAAGAGGCTGATAAGCATGGACTCTTTAAGAACACAAAATCAAAACAACAAGTCATCTACAGGACTGTCTCAGAAAATTAGAATATTGTGATTTTCTGTAATGAAATTACAAAAACAAAAATGTCATACATTGTGGATTCATTACAAATCAACTGAAATATTGCAAGCCTTTTATTATTTTAATATTGCTGATCATGGCTTACAGCTTAAGAAAACTCAAATATCCTATCTCAAAAAATTAAAATATTCTGGGAATCTTAATCTTAAACTGTAATCCATAATCAGCTATATTAAAATAATAAAAGGCTTGCAATATTTCAGTTGATTTGTAATGAATCCAGAATGTATGATAGAAAATAAAGAACTTTATCACAATATTCTAATTTCCTGAGACAGTCCTTTAATCTATTTGTGCTAGTCTATAATCCTGCTCAGCAACCCAGTGTTAATACAAAGAGGTTTTAATTCATGATTCATGTCATTTTCTAAATGTACAGGCAACAAATTTGATGGTAAAAAAACTGACTGTAGATCAGTTGTCTTTTATTTTTGAAGTGATTGCAAAATGAATCAAGTCTGATACAACTGTTGCAACTTGATTTAATGGCCACGAATCAAAGACGGTCCGATAGATCGGCTTCAAGATGAATCACTGGAAAGTTCACTTATTGTTGTAATAATCCTTTAAAAACAAAACAAAGCAGAAATCAAGCATGTAAAAGTTGAACTTCCACGTATGATGAATGCCTTTGTGATAACCTACTTTTTGAAGATGTTACAAGACCAGATGTCTTCATTACTTATAACTTCAATATTAAAGTCATAAAGTACTTTTCAAATCAAAAATGGCATAAAGGATTATTTTTTTATACAGAAAGCAAGACATGTAGTTTGACACAAACAATTATTTATTTTTGTAATTATACTTGCAGGTCATTGGACAGTATGACAAGGACTAATTATCAAGTTATTCTTATAAAAAAAAAAAAAACTTTTTTCATGGATTGCAGCCTTTTCATAGTGACGCATTGTAAAAATATTTGAATTAGAAGCAATCTGACTTTCAGTCCCTGGTCTCTGTCAATGAAGATGCACTTAAAAAACAATTGTAATGTTTTAAGTAATCACTAAATCCCCATTTCAGTTCAGTGCATCCAGTGTTAAATCCAGAAGGGCTTGATTTCCACAGCAGAAACGGTTTCATGGTTTTCTTGCAGGAATTTCTGATGCTGTTCCCTCCATCATTGTGTTTTGGTTTGGTAGTTGCAAGCAAGCGTCTGTGGGTAATCAGATTACTCCTGGAACTGAAAGAGGCAAAGGCTCAACAAGAAGACTCGTATGAACGCGCGTGTTCCTGTCCAGTGCTTGTTTTCATCCTAGGAGTAAATCATGCTGGTTTCATTTCAAGACACATGTTTAGCAGGAGAAATGCAGAGGACAGAATTGTTTTGCAACATCTTTGCTCTTATTTCAACTGAGAAAATAACTAGTAGAACAAGGTGTTTAAACAAGGTGCAGACTCTGCTAATAATCCTTTGGAATTTGAGACCCCCCCAAAAAAGTCTCTACCTCATTATCAAACAAACTCGTTCAATTCTAATTTTGTTTTAAGTGCGAAGAATTTACTCTCGAATAAACGGTTTGTAAATGAACTTTTCCCTCGAATACAAAGAGTTTTCATTGAAATATTCATGTGAAAAGGTGCTCGAGTGCGCTAAACATCTTTGATCCTCCGTATATATCCAGGACCTTTGCCTTGAGAAAGAAAAAGCTAAACTAAAATTCATCATCTGGCGTGACATTAGCAGATCAAAGCACCATTAGTTTGAATACAATTACATGATCAAAAGGCACATATTTCCAAGAGCTGGGAGGGAATTCATGAAAATCGTGCACTTGGTGACAAGTTTTTGATATTTGGCATGGTGTTAGTTATGGACATAAGGTTTTCAAAAACCACCGCAAACAAATTGGGATTTGCGGTTTGCAGAAAATTCAAAATGAATCAATAAGCGAGGCGATAGAGGCAGGAATTGTAGGTGTTGAGTGAGTTTAAACATACACAGCTGATGGTTTTTGTGTGTTATTTTAATACAATCCTATTCTTTCACTGTGACTTAGTTCTGAGGTTATTGTTCATCTTAAATGTGAATGAAGGCCACTGTTCTCACGCAGTGATGTTATTGACACTACTGTCCAATAAACAGAAAATTGCATTCCTTATGGGTGAAAATAGGAGTCTAGAGCCCTCTATAATCTTTCTATGTGACTTCATTCTAGAGATATGGAGTTTTTTGGGCAAAAAACTGACCTTGAAAATTTAATTTGACCTTCAACATGACCTTGAAATAGGAAATATATCTCAGAATTTAATTCCTAGCACCAAAAACATAGAGAAAGTGACAATATTCAACAATCTAGGACTAAGAGGTGAGATATGACCTTTGGTCTTTTCGGCGAGAGCCATTTAGAATTTTCTGCAAACCGGCCACTAGGGGGCGTCACCAATTTGTTTGCAGTGGTTTTTGAAAACCTTATGTCCATAACTAACACCATGCCAAATATCAAAAACTTGTCCCCAAGTGCGCGATCTTTATGATTTTTGACATATTCCCTCCCAGCTACGATAAGGCTTTGCTCTGTCCTTCTTTTCCTCTCTCATTCATATCCACACACGCACTGACTAAGGTGCTGAAGCAGTTGCAGGTATATGAAGGCGTACGTGCACATATACGTGCACACGTTCTAGACAGCAACAGAGGACGAGCATGATTACAAGGAGGAGCATATTGTTCACAGAACAACACGCTGACATTTCCATACAGACACAAAGGAGCCGTCCTTCCACTGAGGGGACTGATTATTCTTCATTACACAAAGAAAACAGATATGTCTTTGATTCTTACGCTGATTAAACTGCTGCCTAAACTAAATGATTATGACCCACCAGTGACACATGGATGATGTGACGACGGTGCTTTTGTTCTTGCATGAACACGGTCAGCACACCCTGACGAACATAGGAACACAAAACCTTTCATCCCACGCTGCAGAAACTCTACATTTTAACAGGAAGATTTGTCTTATTTCTGGTTAAAATGTCTCATTTTTAGTCAAAAGAAATCTCATTACACTTAAAACAAGATTCATCACTGGAAAAAAACAACAATTTTCACCTGTTTCAAGTAGATTTTTACGACGAGTATTAGGGCCAAACTAAGACAAAAAAAAAGGAAATTACGAGAATAAAGTCATAATAATATGAGAATAATACGACGGAGTATTAGGCCCAAACTAAAATGGAAATTACGATCATAAAGTCATGATATTATGAAAATGAACTCGTAAAATTACGAAAATAAAGTCATAATGTTGCGAGAATAGTCATAACATTACGAGAATAAAGTTGTAATTTATGAGAATAAAGTCGTAATTTATGAGAATAAAGTCGTAACATTACGAGAATAAAGTCATAATATTACGAGAATAAATTCATAATATTGAGAGAATAATGTCATAATAATATGAGAATAAAGTCGTAATATTACGAAAATAAAGTCATAATATTACGAGAATAAAGTCATAATGTTGCGAGAATAAAGTCATAATATTACGAGAATAAAGTCATAATATTACGAGAATAAAGTCATAATATTACGAGAATAAAGTCATAATGTTGCGAGAATAAAGTCGTAAAATTACGAAAATAAAGTCATAATATTACGAGAATAAAGTCGTAATTTATGAGACTAAAGTCGTAATATTATGAGAATATAATTTATGAGAACTCTAACAGGAAGGGCAGTCCTGTGTTAAAATGAGGAATATTGAGCATCTTGTGAAGTTATATTTATATATTTATAATATATTTAATATTAAAACTTTATTCTCAAAATATTACGACTTTATTCTCGTAAATTCCATTTCTTTTTTTGTCTTAGTTTAGCCCTAATACTCCGTCGTAGATTTCCACTTAAAATAAGTAGAAAAATCTGCCAGTGGAACAAGATTTTTTTGCTTGTAATGAGAAGATAAATCTTGTCCCACTGGCAGATTTTCCTACTTAATTCAAGTGAAAATTTACTTGAAACAGGTGAAAATTGTCAAATAACAAGTTATTTTTCTGGTAATGACTCTTGTTTTAAGTGTAATGAGATTCTTTTGACTAAAAAAAAGAGACATTTTAACTAGAAATAAGACAAATATTCCTGGTAAGATTTGTTTGAGTTTTTGCAGTGCACAGAACCCTGCACAAAAACATCTATATTAAACGCTCACCACTTAGAAAACTTGTGAAGCCAGCTAATGTATTAACAGAGTCAAGTGAGTGGGGAAAACTGAGAGAGCGCATGACCAAGGCAAATGTTCCGATAAATCAAAGGTTGGGGAGGTTTACTCTCCCACATGGCTCTGAAAAAAAGAAGCCAAACATTTTATCTTTTTGTTTTTGCCCTGGACATATGAATTGTACTGTTGATGTGAGGTCAGGAGGAGCTGACGTCAGAGGTTTTCCTAATGACACTTGCACGGATCTCGCTGGTCCTGATGTCGCTGGTCCTGCTCTCGCTGGTCCTGATCTCGCCGGTCCTGATCTCGCCGGTCCTGGGCGTGAGAGAGTTCTGGCTCCAGCTGTCGATCTGGTAGCTGATCAGCGGCGTGGGGTCCCGCGTGCTGGTCACCCTGAAGTTGGGTTTGCCCGGATTCACAAAGGTGGCCATGCCAGGGAGGGAGCAGGAGGGGATCCTGAGGACGGGTTTGCTGTAATCCTGCTTCCATGCTGCACTAACGCCCTAAAGTACATGGAAAACATGAAGAAGAGGAGTCAGGGAAGCAACATAGATTCATACACTGGCAAAAACTCTAAATGACAAGTACAGGACTGTCTCAGAAAATTAGAATATTGTGATAAAGTTCTTTTCTGTCATACATTCTGGATTCATTACAAATCAACTGAAATATTGCAAGCCTTTTATTATTTTAATATTGCTGATTATGGCTTACAGTTTAAGATTAAGATTCCCAGAATATTCTAATTTTTTGAGATAGGATAATTGAGTTTTCTTAAGCTGTAAGCCATTATCAGCAATATTAAAATAATAAAAGGCTTGCAATATTTCAGTTGATTTGTAATGAATCCAGAATGTATGACATTTTTGCATTACAGAAAATAAAGGACTTTATCACAATATTCTAATTTTTTGAGACAGTCCTGTATTTGTTTCACCTTTAGTTGAATTTACTGAAAAGAATGAAGTTTTGCAATATATTCTAATTTTCCGACCTTCACCTGTATATTATGACATCAATAAATAACAGAGAGCGAGCCAACACATGTTGCTGTCTTTAATGTATCCTGTCCTTTATTTTGTTCATTATTGTTGGTTCGTTGTTTATGTGTGTGTGTGTGTGTGTGTGTGACAGACGTGCATGGGACAATTGTGAAATACGGAACGCAACTTTTAATTCCCAATTACGTAACAATTCCGTATTTCAAGGGACGGGTAGCAACCCTGGTTGTCATGAAAGTGAGCGTTATGTGACGTTATGTGACGTTTTCTTAAGCTGTAAGCCATAATCAGCAATATTAAAATAATAAAAGGCTTGCAATATTTCAGTTGATTTGTAATGAATCCAGAATGTATTACATTTTAGTTTTTGTAATTGCATTACAGAAAATCACAATATTCTAATTTTCTGAGACAGTCCTGTATAAAAATGGGGAGCTCTAAAGAACGTAATTTACCTTCCATATGCATTTCTTTGATTATTATTGTGTTCTTTGTGGGATGGATTATATACACGATACAAATGTAACTGCCTGCATTCAAGGCTGTTCGTGGATCATTGTAGAGGTGACTGGGAGATTGGACTTTTGAATTTAGGATATTGTAGGAGACCGGTTCAATTATGACTGATCTTGTTTATTGGTTGTTTGTGTTGTATTCATTTTTTGTAATTTTGTCTTCTCCTTCTTTTAATTTTTATTTTTATAGGTTATATATAATATGATATAGTGAGGAAGGGACAGGACTAAATATGCGTTTTGCTTCCTCCTGTTCCCTCTCCAACACATTGTTTTGCTGTGTGTTTTATTTTTGAATGAGACTGTTAAATTGTTTTGCTTTTTTTACATTTTGATGCTTTTAATTTGATTGCGTTTTGTTGTGTTCGCACAAAGCCAACAATAATAAAATAATAATAATAATAAAAAAATCTTACCAGGAATATTTGTCTTATTTCTAGTTAAAATGTCTCATTTTTTTGTCAAAAAATATCATTACACTTAAAACAAGAGTCATCACCAGAAAAAACAACAATTTTCACCTGTTTCAAGTAAATTTTCACTTGATATAAGTAGAAAAATCTGCCAGTGGAACAAGATTTATCTTCTTATTACAAGCAAAAAAAATCTTGTTCCACTGGCAGATTTTTCTACTTATTTTAAGTGAAAATCTACTTGAAACAGGTGAAAATTGTTGTTTTTTCCAGTGATGAGTCTTGTTTTAAGTGTAATGAGATTTTTTTGACTAAAAATTAGACATTTTAACTAGAAATAAGACAAATATTCTTGTTAAGATTTTGTGTTTTTGCAGTGTAATACTATGTAAGAAGTCACTACAGTGGAGATCTAATGAAAATTATGGTTTTATACAAAATAAACATTTGTTTAAACTAACACTGATATACCAGCAATATGTTGTAGTATATGTTGTATAGTAATCTAATATAACTGTAATAACTGTAATAATAACCGATCTGCATGATGCGCAAGATGCTCGGCACGTCACGTGTGAGAACGCGCAAGACTTTTCTATATGAAATATTTATTGATCAATTTTCACCTGTTTCAAGTAAATTTTCACTTGAAATAAGTGGAAAAATCTGCCAGTGGGACAAGATTTATCTTCTCATTACAAGCAAAAAAATCTTGTTCCACTGGCAGATTTTTCTACTTAAAGTGAAAATTGTACATGTTGAGTTTGGTGTCTGTCTTATGTCTATATGTATTTGAGTTGTTTTTTTGTTATTGTTATACTGAACGTCACTATGGTGTGGCACATTATAGAAAAATAAAGTATAAAAAAAATAAAGTGAAAATTGTAGTTTTTTATTTTAACTAGAAATAAGACAAATATTCTTGTTAAGATTTTAAAGAAGAGTTTTTGCAGTGTACAAAGGATTTTTGGGGCCCATTTCTAAGTCATTTTGAGGTGAATGTTTGCTGGATTACTCTGTTAATGCAACTTCAACCAGACAATAGCTAAGATGACTACACAGCTGAAACAATATCTCTGGGAATTATTCAAGCATCAGATGGTTCAAAAATTGTATAATGTGAAACCTAACCTCTTTAATATCTTCTGTATCACTGTCTGTCCCGCTGCCTGTAGAAATAAAAGTAATCACATCATCAGGTTGAAAAATGCAAAAAGGAAGAATTCAATTCAATGTTGAACACCACATCCAGTATATTGGACACCATAAAAAGTCACACAGTGCAACATTGTAAGATACAGTATCTATCTTACTATAACATATCTATGTTAAAGTTTAGGGAATATTTGGGGTATGAAGTACTGATGGGTACTTCACACAATTCCACAATACTGGAAGGTAAGCCAACCTGTGGTAGGTAAGGTCGGCTTATATGAGGATTCCAAATGTGCACTTGGCACCAGGACTGATCAGGACTGACCAGGACTGATCAGGGGCCTCATTTATAAAGCTCGCTTGCGCACAAAACAGGGCTTGAAAGATGCGCACGCCACCTTCTACACAAAGGTTGGGATTTAAAATGAAAAAACTAACCGAAAAATCTTTAAGCCAACCCTGACCCTCACGCAGGAACATTTTGAAGATATGGGGAACTGGCGACGCAGGCGGTGAGGTGGTGAAATGAAGCCAGATTCATGTCATACTGTTAATGTCATCACATATCAGACTTATAGATCCATGAACACCCAAGCCGGTGTTCTGCCGAGGTGTTCTACCTCGGCAGAAAATACTACCGTACCATCCCCGTTTTTTTTTTATCTCAGTTTCTTTTTGTTCAAAGGCTTTTTCATGTAAATAGATGATTTAACAGCAGCAAGTCAGAAAGTGCTTTACATAGATCTATGTGTACGACGCTTCAGCAAAAGAAAAAAACCTGTCAGATGACGCTTCCACATAGATACATGTTGATGTTGATGTCGGCGTGTCCGCGGTGCAGGACACGTCGTGCCAAAAAGAGATTGCCTGCAAGAATCTGATTTCTCCCCTGCTATCGCTCAACGGGCTGCTGTGCGCGCTCCCGCGGCCAGAAATCACATCCTGGCAGGGAATCACTTTTTACTACTGTGACCACCAAATGATGTGGTTTTCCTGCCTCCACCTCATCCACAACATCTCCATCTCAGTCTCCGTGAAATGTATTGGCACGGTGGCTCGACACGTCTCATTCATGCTGACGCACAGCAGAACCAGGCAGGTGGCGCTGTGCATGCTCAGCATTCATATGCAAATACAGTCATGAACTACTTTGCATTGCCCATTCATGGTAGAAAGTGGGCGTGTAGAGGGCGGGGTATGAGGCGAATTCACGTGGGCAACCTTCCAGCTGGACTGTGATTTATAAAGAGAACATTGCGTGCAGATGTGCGTGAACACGGTTTTATAAATCCAGATTTTTATGTGCGCACGCCATTTTCGGCTTTTGAGCGCACGTACACTTTTAGTATGAATCCTACGCACTCTTTTATAAATGAGGCCCCTGGACTGACCAGGACTGGTCAGGATATACAGGACTGTCTCATGAATCCAGAATGTATGACATTTTTGTTTTTGTAATTGCATTACAGAAAATCACAATATTCTAATTTTCTGAGACAGTCCTGTATAATAACTGTATTAACTGTAATAATAACCGATCTGCATGATTCGCAAGACGCTCGTCACGTTACGCGTGAGAACGCGCAAGACTTTTCTATACGAAATATTTATTGATCAATTTGAACTTTTACCTCATAGGCTGTTATTACTAAATGTTATCATTAAGTGAGAAAAATTAATTCCATGACTTTTCCAAAACTTTTCCAGGCCTTTGAAAATGACATTTTCAAATTCCATGTTTTTCAAAATGTATGAACCCTGAGTGTAAAAATGATTGTTCTGTGATGTGTGTGAATATCTTCCCAAGCGTTTGGTGCATGTTTGCGTCTCACCGCAGCACGAGGAAGCTGGAGAGATCTGTAGTGGGTAGGAATGGGAGGAGCTGACGGTCTGCTCTTCGTTCTCAGTGGTCACTTCGATCGTCTGGCACACGTACGGGACCTGCTCGCTGTTGATCACGTGGTCGTCCACTGAACTGTGAATTGCTTCATATAGACAGACGGTATTCATAATGACAAACAAACAAAAAGCAAAAGAAAACAACGAAATTTACAATGGAGATGACGGTATAGAAATCTAGACGCATCAATGGCATCAAAGTTAAAAGAAAAAAAAGAAATCCCTACTCTAGTACCTGATGCACTGTCTGTCACTGTGACCTCTACCCCTTCCTCCTTGATCAAGTCCTGCTTGCTATGATCAACAGGTCCAGGATAAACTTCAGGAGATGAAGAATAGATCTAAAAAGCAAACGGAGAAATAGAGACTTTTAATCATCAAGGAATACTGTAGTTAATTTATTTATTCATGTACACACATTATATATATATATATATATATATATATATATATATATATATATATATATATATAGTGGGGCATAAAAGTACTTAGTCGGCCACCATTGTGCAAGTTCTCCCACTTAAAACGATGAGAGAGGTCTGTAATTTCCATCATCGGTAACTTCAAATATGAGAGACAGAATGGGGGGAAAGAATCCAGGAAATCACATTATAGGATTGTTACTGAATTAATTGGTAAATTCCTGGGTAAAATAAGTATTTGGTCACCTACAAACAAGCCAGATTTCTGTCTTTCACAGACCTGTAACTTCTTCTTTAAGAGGCTCCTCTGTCCTCCACTCGTTACCTGTATTAATGCACCAGTTCTAACTGGTTATCAGTATAAAAGACACCTGTTTTAACTGGTTATCAGTATAAAAGACACCTGTTTTAACTGGTTATCAGTATAAAAGACACCTGTCCACAACCTCAAACAGTCACACTCCAAACTCCACTATGGCCAAGACCAAAGAGCTGTCAAAGGACGTGAGAAACTAAATTGGAGACCTGCACCAGGACCAGGACCTGGACCAGGACTAGACCTGGACCAGGACTCAGACCTGCCCCAGCTGGGAAGACTGAATCTGCAACAGGTAAACAGCTTGGTGTAAACAAATCAACTGTGGGAGTAATTATTAGGAAATGGAAGACATACAAGACACTGATAACTCCCTCCATCTGGAGCTCCACCAAGATCTCACCCCGGGGGGTAAAAATGATCACCAGAACGGTGAGTAAAGATCCCAGAACCACACGGAGACCTAGTGAAGGACCTGCAGAGAGCTGGGACCAGAGTAACAAAGGAACCATCAGTAACACACTACGATTAGGGACTCAGATCCTGCAGGGCCAGACGTTCCCCTGCTGAAGACAGGACATGTCCAGGTCTGAAGTTTGCTAGAGAGCATTTGGATGATGCACAAGAGGATTGGGAGAATGTTATATGGTCAGATGAAACTTTTTGGTAGAAACACAACAGCTGAGTTGCATCCAAAGAACACCAAACCTATTGTGAAGCACGGGGGTGGAAACATCATGGTTTGGGGATGTTTTTCTACAAAAGGGACCAGGACTGCTGATCCGTGTAGGGAAAGAATGAATGGAGCCGTGTATCGTGAGATTGTGAGTGAGAACCTCCTTCCATCAGCAGGACATTGAATATGAAACGTGGCTGGGTCTTTCAGCAGGACAATGATCCAAACACATCGCCACGGCAACGAAGGAGTGGCTTCGTAAGAAACATTTCAAGGTCCCCGAGTGGCCCAGCTAGTCTCCAGATCTCAACCCCATAGAAAATCTTTGGAGGCTAGTTGAAAGTCCATGATGCCCAGCGACAGCCCCAAAACATCACTGCTCTAGAGGAGATCATGGAGGAACGGACCAATCACTGCTCTAGAGGAGATCATGGAGGAACGGACCAATCACTGCTCTAGAGGAGATCATGGAGGAACGGACCAATCACTGCTCTAGAGGAGATCATGGAGGAACGGACCAATCACTGCTCTAGAGGAGATCTGCATGGAGGAACGGACCAATCACTGCTCTAGAGGAGATCATGGAGGAACGGACCAATCACTGCTCTAGAGGAGATCATGGAGGAACGGACCAATCACTGCTCTAGAGGAGATCATGGAGGAACGGACCAATCACTGCTCTAGAGGAGATCATGGAGGAACGGACCAATCACTGCTCTAGAGGAGATCATGGAGGAACGGACCAATCACTGCTCTAGAGGAGATCATGGAGGAACGGACCAATCACTGCTCTAGAGGAGATCATGGAGGAACGGACCAATCACTGCTCTAGAGGAGATCATGGAGGAACGGACCAATCACTGCTCTAGAGGAGATCATGGAGGAATGGACCAATCACTGCTCTAGAGGAGATCTGCATGGAGGAACGGACCAATCACTGCTCTAGAGGAGATCATGGAGGAACGGACCAATCACTGCTCTAGAGGAGATCATGGAGGAACGGACCAAAATACCAGCAACAGTGTAGAAAACCTTGTGGAGACTTACAGAAAACATTTCACCTCTCTCATTGCCAACAAAAGGATATACAGGACTGTCTCAGAAAATTAGAATATTGTGATTTTCTGTAATGCAATGAACAAAAATAAAAATGTCATACATTCTGGATTCATTACAAATCAACTGAAATATTGCAAGCCTTTTATTATTTTAATATTGCTGATCATGGATTACAGCTTAAGAAAACTCAAATATCCTATCTCCAAAAATTAGAATATTCTGGGAATCTTAATCTTAAACTGTAAGCCATAATCAGCAATATTAAAATAATAAAAGGCTTGCAATATTTCAGTTGATTTGTAATGAATCCAGAATGTATGACATTTTTTTTTTTTTTTTTTTTTTTTTTTTTTTTAAATTGCATTACAGAAAATAAAGAACCTCATCACAATATTCAAATTTTCTGAGACAGTCCTGTATAACAAAGTATTGAGATTAACTTTTGTTATTGACCAATAACTTATTTTCCACTTTAATTTGCAAATACATTATTTAAAAATCACACAATGTGATTTTCTGGATTTTTTTTTTTCCATTTTGTCTCTCATAGTTGAGATTTACCTGTGATGGAAATTACAGGCCTCTTTTCTTTTTCAGTGGGAGAACTTGCACTACTGGTGTCTGACTAAATACCTTTATGCCCCACTGTGTGTGTATGTGATATATATATATATATATATATATATATATATATATATATATATATATATATATATATTTATATTTGCATAAACTATATCTACACAAGCCTGCCACCACCATGAGCATAGTCTTCAGTTACTCGTATAACCTTCTACCTTTGAAACAGACGCTCTTCAATCAGTCCAATTCAAACTCACCTGTTAAAACGTCCCTATTTGCTGTGACCCTTATGCAACTTATCTGTTTAGCAACATTGTTATCTAATCTATTCTTTTTACTGCTTTTTGTCATGTCGTAATTTTAAGTGAGGTGACCTTGGTTATAGGAAGGTGAAAACAAATGAAATGTATTATTATTAATATCAAACTGATTATGTCGTAATGATTTTCCGACCTGAAAAAAAATTACATGTATTAACAGATTAAAATAAGCTCACTAGAAATAAAAACATGCAGTATATTCGGTTAGAAACAAAACACAAAGTAAGAATCACTGCTTTTTTTTTAAGATACAATTTTGATTTCTTATAGCTTCATAATGTCCAATCATGATACATAAAAAAAAACAAAAAAAAAAAAAAACCAACCAGTGGTCGTCTGCCAGTCTGTTTATGTTCATTTACCTCTTTCCTTCCCTTTGGGTTTCCCTCCTTATCTGTCTTCTTCTTTCCTAAATGAACACACCGAAAACTGTGAACTCTTACGGAAAAATGTTTAATAGCTAGTTTCAAGTATCTTCGTACAGTTAATACAAAATTATACTGTAACCTAAAACAGCCCCGGCATCAGCAAAACCACCACTCACCCTTTTTCAAGCTTCTCTCCGTGGACGACAGCATTTTATAAACTCTGAAGGCATTGGTTCCCTTTTTGATGCTTTTATCCTTCACCTCTTCGATGTCTGGTAGGCTGTTCATGGCGCAGCGGAAATTGGCCTTCCACGTCTTTGGATCTGGACGGTCGGCCCCCGGCTGATACTTCCCTGAGCACAGAGAATTAGACAGAGCTATTGGGCCGACTGCACTGGGACTAGGTGGGCTGAAGTTAACTATTTAATTAGTTAAGCTAATCCAAAATGCAGCAGCGTGAGTGCTGACAGGAATCAGCAGGAGAGACCACGTCTCTCCAGTGTTAGCATCGCTCCATTGGCTACCCGTAAAATTCAGAATCCAATTTAAAAATCGTATTACTTGCATATAAAGCCCAAAACGGCTTAGCTGCGCATTATTTGCAAGACCTGATAGTGCCTTATGTTCCTGGCAGAGATCTCCATTCTCGGAGTGCAGGTTTACTCGTAGTTCCTAGAGTATCTAAATGTAGATTTGGAGGGCGGGCGTTCTGCTATCAGGCACCATTACTTTGGAACCAACTTCCAATCTGGGTTAAGGAGGCTGACACCACCTCCACCTTTAAAACTAAACTTAAAACCTTTCTGTTTAGTAAAGCCTATAGTTAGTGTTTAGTAAACCTCTAGCTGGTGTTGGTAAATCTCTAGGTAATGTAAACTCTAGTGTGTTAGAGTTGCTCCTGTAGCTTCTTGTGCTGGCCCCCCTTTTCTCCTTTTTTCTCTCTTTTGTACATGGTGCAGCATGCTCTGCCGGTGGCGAAGAGCATCTCTGAATGCACAACACCGGAACCTGCAGCGTGGGAGTGAGAGGGGCAGGGTAACGGCCTGGTCAGGCGGGGGAGAGATTTGTCCGTCAAGAATTCTCTCCGTGGCCCTGCCCCTTCTCAACCTTTCCCCGACCCTGAACCTAACCTGGGGCTTGATGATTGGGCCGGAGCTTCGGGAGCTGTGTGCAATGTTACCAGGGTGTGTGTTACCAGTGTGTGTGTTACCAGTGTGTGTGTTACCAGTGTGTCTGTTACCAGTGTGTCTGTTACCAGTGTGTCTGTTACCAGTGTGTCTGTTACCAGTGTGTCTGTTACCAGTGTGTCTGTTACCAGTGTGTCTGTTACCAGTGTGTCTGTTACCAGTGTGTCTGTTACCAGTGTGTCTGTTACCAGTGTGTCTGTTACCAGTGTGTCTGTTACCAGTGTGTATGTTACCAGTGTGTATGTTACCAGTGTGTGTGTTACCAGTGTGTATGTTACCAGTGTGTATGTTACCAGTGTGTGTGTTACCAGTGTGCGTGTTACCAGTGTGTGTGTTACCAGTGTGTATGTTACCAGTGTGTATGTTACCAGTGTGTGTGTTACCAGTGTGTGTGTTACCAGTGTGTATGTTACCAGTGTGTATGTTACCAGTGTGTGTGTTACCAGTGTGTGTGTTACCAGTGTGTGTGTTACCAGTGTGTATGTTACCAGTGTGTATGTTACCAGTGTGTGTGTTACCAGTGTGTGTGTTACCAGTGTGTGTGTTACCAGTGTGTATGTTACCAGTGTGTACGGCCCAGCGCATGAAGAGCGGAGCGTCCTTCTCCAAGTCCCACCCGTGCCGTGCAGCGTGCATCCATGGGATCTGGAAGATTCTCTTTTCCTACAAACAGTATATAGATTTTAACATGTCAACTACAGCACTGTATAAATACGCGTCTTTGAGATCTTTTAAAAGCTCTATATAAATAAAATTGATTATTATTATTATGATAAATGTATTTGTGTACAAATGTATACTTACTTTGTTAACCCATTTCAGTCCTGGTATCTGGCAAGAATTGATCTGTTCTTCCAGCCACGGCCGCATCCGCATTCTCTCTACTGGCATACTGCCCTGAAAGACAAGCGGCTACATGTAGTCATGGGTATAATTTAGACATTAAAAGATGCAGATATCATGATTGCTGTGAAACACACATCCAATTTTTTGTTTTGTTTTTGATCTGTGGTCTTGTTTTTCGATTTGGGGTCTGTACTGCTGTTTGCACCCACTTAAAATGACACAACATTCCAGGAATATCCTTATTTCATATCAAATCAGAGTTTTATAAGAGGTTATATACACCTGTGTATCCAATAATCATGTCTGACAAATCCCCCATTTGTCTAGCTTAGCATAGTCACTGGAAATTGATCGATATACCTTGCCTAAGTGACAAAATAAACTTTCCAATATCTCAAAAACTGTTTTATTGACATGCTGTGACTTGTATGTTAACTTCTGTAAAAATAACTATAAAATAAAGACAAATGAGATGCAACAATCCTACAAATAGATACATAAAAAGAAACTATATTTTGTCAAGGCACCATTACGTGAGCACAGTGTTAGATGTGACCAGAGTTCACTACAGGACTGTCTCAGAAAATTAGAATATTGTGATTTTCTGTAATGCAATTACAAAAACAAAAATGTCATACATTCTGGATTAATTACAAATCAACTGAAATATTGCAATGTATTGCAATATTGCTATGTAACTTTGAGGAGCATGGTAGGAACCCTTCCACACTAAAGAACTACACATTTTTACGGCTTTGACTGCTTTACGGCATACGTCACTTCCCCCTCCTTCCCCATTCGTAGTGGAGACCAAAGCTGGGCGGGGCGTGGAGCGCAGAGCTCAGCAGAAGCTGGTATCATGGCAGAAGCAGCGGAAAAACCCAAGAAAATACAAGTTTTATCGGAGGAGGTGAAAAAAAGAAAGCGGGAGAGTAACAAGCTAAATGCCCAGACAAGAATAAACATTGTCCCGGCGTTCACTCGCTGGCGTGGGCTGAAAGACGAGGAGGGATGTACAATACAATTGAATAGAATTACAGCACTAGAGGAAAGAATGCAATGCAAAGAAAATGTATAGAACATTTCTACTATTTTTCCTGAGAACTGTAAAGTTGTGCAGGGCTGATCTGCAAAACATTCAGTTATTCACAGGTTATAAAGTATTTTTTTATTTTGTCAGTAAGTATGTTGGACTACTAATTTATGACAAAGTCCCTCTAAAAAACGTGACAGGAAAAAGGTGCAGCAGAACAAAACCAGAGCGTATTTGTAATTTGGGGCGCATTATCTGGCTGAATCAGGACTAATAAAACCAAGTTGAAATTAGTGATTTTCAACTTCGTCATATTATATTGTTTAGCCAAAAATAGATACATTACCTCTTCGCTATCCATCCTGCAAACGACCGCTGAAAACAGAAAAGTAGTTTTGAAAGTCCGTCCCGTCTTATTTCATTCACTATCAAAACAAATGCAGCGACGGGGACAGGAGTTTTCCGGCAGTACGCGCTGGTGCTCATGGGAAATGTAGTTCTTTCTGGTAAAGCACTACCGCTTTTGTCCAAAGGAGCCGCCAAACTCAACAAAAGCTGAAAGTTACATTGTGCTGCTTTAAGAAAACTCAAATATCCTATCTCAAAAAATTTGAATATTCTGGGAATCATAATCTTAAACTGTAAGCCATAATCAGCAATATTAAAATAATAAAAGGCTTGCAATATTTCAGTTGATTTGTAATGAATCCAGAATGTATTACATTTTAATTTTTTTTTTTTTTTTTTTTTTTTTTTTTTTTTAAATTGCATTATAGAAAATAAAGAACTTTATCACAATATTGTAATTTTCTGAGACAGTCCTGTATACCAGACTTTTTGAGTTAGGCCTTTTGAGAACTATTATATCATCTTACTTGATTAAACCTGGGGCTCTTTTTCCATAATATTTAATTATTTTTTTATTACTGAGAATGATGTCTTCTTTGTCAGAGATATCCAATTCAAGTCCGTTTCTAGTTTGCAGCCTATTATTCTTCTCAAATTGGATTCTCTTTTTGATAGTAACATATCTGTGTGAAAAAACAGCAGCTTCAAGAAACGGGTGTGAAAAAACCACAAGTGTGACATGTGAAACCCTTATTCTATTTGTGTACGTTGAAATGGTGTCATGCATTAACTTTTGTTAATGTGAAGTTGTGAACTGGAAGCTAATTATTGGAGTTTACCAACCCCAATTCTGACAGAAACCTCATTCTTTTGCTGGAATGAATAGGACCAAGTATTGTTAACGATATTGACGTATCTGGAAAAGACAACAGTGCACAAACTCTGTGTCAAAACTACAGAAGAATTTCAAGCTAAAACACAGTCTACATCCCTGGGTGATAAAATATAATGGAGAGAAATGAAGAAAAAAAAACATGCCAAATGGACATAATCAATTTAAATTATTATAATAATTATCACAATGCATAATTCACATGCTGGTCTATTATTCTCTATTATGTATTCAAATAACCCGGCAATCACTGTGTCCAAGTGCTGGGCTTCGTTAAAATATAGTTCCCTACTTTTATCTATTAACAAGGTTATGTCTCATTTTACATAGTTATTTATATGCAAGGAAACGTTTAAAATATATATGTCATGAAATGGTATTCTTAAATAAAACTGTTAAAACAGCAATCCTTTCCCATCTGCAGCTCCAGAAAATCTGACCCCAAATACATTAAAAACAGTGGATAAATGATGTTATTTACAGGGGAAACTGGCAGTGAGGAGGGGACTGTATGTTTTACAAATGGCAGGGTTCACACACATTTTAACCAACAAGTTTCCATGAATTTCCCATGACTTGGCAGCAAGTTTCCATGACTATACATGACCCTCTAAAACATCAATGTATGAATGAAATATAGGAATAAAACTATGTAAAAACTCACCACAGTGGAGATCTAATGACAATTATGGTTTTATACAAAACAAACATTTTGTACCAGCAATATGTTGTAGTATACAGGACTGTCTCAGAAAATTAGAATATTGTGATTTTCTGTAATGCAATTACAAAAACAAAAATGTCATACATTCTGGATTCATTACAAATCAACTGAAATATTGCAAGCCTTTTATTATTTTAATATTGCTGATCATGGTTTACAGTTTAAGAAAACTCAAATATCCTATCTCAAAAGATTTGAATATTCTGGGATTCTTAATCTTAAACTGTAAACCATAATCAGCAATATTAAAATAATAAAAGGCTTGCAATATTTCAGTTGATTTGTAATGAATCCAGAATGTATGACATTTTTTTTTTTTTTTTTTTTTTAAATTGCATTACAGAAAATAAAGAACTTTATCACAATATTGTAATTTTCTGAGACAGTCCTGTAAAAGTAAAGGTTCTGCTCTCCACGGCCTGCTGTGATCAAAGTCCAGTTTGACACTCCCTGTTGCACATTACACGCTGCCAACAGACTTATGACAAGAATGAGCTCGGGAACACGTTGAACAGGCTGATATAAGACTAAATATCCTCCCTTTGCTGAGCAGCAGGCCATGAAACTAATCTCAATACTTTAACAGCCCTTTGCTCACAAGCTGATTGTAGTGGAATATTATTGTATCTTTAATATTACTGTTTGTAACTAATTGTAATGCTAAATAACATAACTCACAAGTTTTAATACACATCTAAACTTTACATACAGTATAATATTTATGTACATTTGTTGGTGTTTTAATGATTCTGTTCTGTTTTGGTCTTGTCTATCAAACGCGTTTCAGTGGAGTAAACATGGCAGTAAAGTGGAGACACTAAAGGCTGATTTATGGTTCCGCGTCCGTAGGTTCTCCGTACGGTGCGCGTCGCCGCGTACCATATGCCGTCGCCGCGACGCGGAACTAAAGGCTGATTTATGGTCCTGCGTTACACCGACGCAGAACCTACGGCGTAGGCTATGTGCGTCGATTTGACGCAGAACCATAAATCAGGCTATACGCAGGTCAGATAACACACTGCACATAAACAACTACTGCTGTGGAAAACACAGACAGGAAAAGAGGAAACATATTCAACACAAGCCAGCCCAGTCCTCTTACCGACCCCGCTGTCATGTCTCTGTGAGGGTAATGTTTGGTTAGGAAGTAGAGTTTAGGTCCAAAGTTAACTGCGCTTCTGCCAAAACCTTTACAGCTAAAAGTGAGAACAAATCTAGTCGACAAACCCACTGGAAACACTCTAGCAGTGCTTTCACCTGCAGAGCGGAGTGTGGGTCTGTTATGTCGAGCTGCAGGAAGTGAAGTGTTTGAAAGCAGGGTTTATACGCGGAAATAAACCTACCTGTTCGTGTGGACGGCCTTATCGCTTCACTGTGCCGGTGTCGGGGCGACAAGTGCAGCCCGGGGAGGGAGGGACAGTTCGAGCTGGACCGGGGCGAGGGTGGGCAGCCTTAGTTCTGTTTATCCATTCAGACCGAAAGCAAAACAACTGCTGCTTCGGGAAGTGTGAGCTCGGGCTGGAAATCCCCCTCCCGACCGCTGCTGAGCTCCGGCCTGGGTTATGGTTCCGCGTCGCGGCCACGGCGTAGGGTACGCGGCCACGCGCACCGTACGCCGTAGGCCTCTGCGTCGGTGTGACGCGGAACCATAAATCAGCCTTTAGGGTCGGCTTCAAGCAACATCGCGGAAGTCGCAGCAGTAGAAAAAATATTTACACGAAGAAATCTCACTCGGATATTATTTCTAGACCCGATAGGCCACCCCGTCCCTTGAAATACGGAATTGTTACGTAATTGGGAATTAAAAGTTCCGTATTTAACCAATAGGGGCATATACAGGACTGTCTCAGAAAGTTAGAATATTGTGATAAAGTTCTTTATTTTCTGTAATGCAATTAAAAAAACAAAAATGTCATACATTCTGGATTCATTACAAATCAACTGAAATATTGCAAGCCTTTTATTATTTTAATATTGCTGATTATGGCTTACAGTTTAAGATTAAGATTCCTAGAATATTCTAATTTTTTGAGATAGGATATTTGAGTTTTCTTAAGCTGTAAGCCATGATCAGCAATATTAAAATAATAAAAGGCTTGCAATATTTCAGTTGATTTGTAATGAATCCAGAATGTATGACATTTTAGTTTTTTTAATTGCATTACAGAAAATAAATAACTTTATCACAATATTGTAATTTTCTGAGACAGTCCTGTATCGTGTTTTTATGCACAAGTTAAAAACAAGAACACAACATTTCAATTTATTTTGATAGGTTCGACAATAGTCTTAAAGCTAGTTTGAAATGTAGATATATGAGCCTACTTAAGTAAATAAAGCATAATTGACTCCTTTATCTACCCTATTTTTTCAGGTTCTCATTTGGCTACCCTTTGTGCTTAAATTTGTTCAATGGGTTGGCTATCAGAATCTACCATACTCAGAAATACATCCATAAAAGTATGCGACCCCACATGTGAATAGACGATCTTTGAAGTGGATTTCGTTTTCACTTCCTCGTGGGCCCCGCCCCCACCTGATCCACAACCGGCCGTTTCTGAGCGGCGGCTGCTGGAAACGAAACCAGAGACTCACAATAACAACACACTCAATAACACACTCATAACACACTCACAACACACTCAATAACTACACACACTCACAACACACTCACAACACACTCAATAAAACACTCAGTAACAACACACTCAATAACAACCAGAGCTGGTAGAGGAGCCAAAAATTGTACTCAAGTAAAAGTACTGTTACTTCAGAATAATATGACTCAAGTAGAAGTAAAAAGTAGTCATCCAAATAATTACTTGAGTAAAAGTGAAAAAGTACTTGGTGAAAAAACTACTCAAGTACTGAGTAACTGTTGAGTAACGTCTGATTTATTTTTTTTAACACAGCCATTCAAACAGACAAAAGTACAAAATAATCATCTTCAGGCAAATTAAATCAATAAAATAATAAAATAAATTAGAATTAATAAAAAATAAAAAATAACTTAAATTAAAATAATCTTAAAGTAAATTCAAGTACTTTAATAAATAATAAAATAACAGAATAAAAAATAAATTAAGCACAAGTAGCTACTCCTAAAAGTACAACATTTCCCAAAACTTACTCAAAATTTCCAGCATTTGTACTTTTCTTTTTTAACCAGGCAGAACTAGAACAAGCCCATGAACTCATAGAAACTCTGTGTGTGTTTGAGTCTGTGTAAATGTGACAAAACATGCAAAAACAAACATTTTTCCCAAAGAATCACTCAGTGATGTCATGAGATTGACGCGTACGCGGATAAAAGGGATAAAAGAAAAGTAACAGCTCAACGTAGCCTAATGTAGCGGAGGAAGAGGAACAGTTTCTTCTTCACAAATCTACTCAAGTAAAAGTAAAAAGTATAGTGATTCAAAACTACTCCTAAAAGTACAACATTTCCCAAAACTTACTCAAGTAACAGAGTAAATGTAACTCGTTACTACCACCTCTGCTCACAACACACTCAATAACAACAATTCCTGGAGGATTTGAAGCAGTTAGCGATTAGTTATACGTTTTATTCTTTAAAGAAAGATATTGAAAGTTTGTTTACTCAATTTACTTCTGCGAAGATTATATGTAGCCTACCCATTACTGTGCTGTTTCACCATCATCCACAGGTGATTGTGGGGGCAGAAGGAGAGTTGGGGTCATCTGAGAGGGGGAAAAAGTGACTTAGTTTCCTGCATTTCTGCATACATTGAGACTACATAGTGACTCACTTTTATATATTTTTCTGAGTGATTTCCATGCTCCAGGTAAAAACTATGCAACAGTTGTGAGTGCTGCACATGTTGTGGATTTCTGTGGCAACACTGTTATTCAGATTTCTACAGGAAAATGGATTTACTGTAGATGATTTAGGACAGAGAGCTGCAAATTAGGCTTCTCTCAGGAAGAGATGTACATTTTGCTTATTTCTCTGATACTGTAGCAGGATGAAGCACGACTCCAGCGGTTAGACAACAAGTCTTTATTCCAGACAACAAAATCCAAACTGCCAATGCAGTCCTGCATTGTCCAGGGCAGACTTAGCCCCCTCAAAGGCACTGATGCGGTCAGGAGTCCAGTCTACTGGGTCACAGCCTTTCTTCTGTTACATAAAGTGGCTGCAGGATGTGGGCGGCGCCAGGGAGGTTATAAAAATTAATCATACACAAAAACTCCTGCAGCACCTTAAACGAGGCCGGGCGGGGAAAATCCTGAAGAGACTGGTCCTCCACCACTTGCCCCCCTGGGCTTGAATGAACGCTTTGTTTCACAAAGCAGGTTTAGTGAAAACTCTGAGTCTGTTAACCCTGAAATGAGGGAAACTCTGAGTTTTCCGTTTCACAAAGGGAGGTAACTCAAACCAGAGAAAGAGAGGAAACTCTAGCCTGTTTCACAAAGAGAGGTAACTTAAGCTCTCGGTCAGTTACCGTAGTAACAGACTCTCTGAACCTAACCTGGTCAGTTACCGTAGTAACAGACTCTCTGAACCTAACCTGGTAGGGACCAGGTTTATCTCAATGAACCTGGAGTTTCTCTGTGTCTCCGCCTCTTTCAGAGCCGCACGGCATGGGCGGCGGGTAATGAAGGCTAGGGAAGGCTAAGCCTCCCCAAATACAATGCCAGGTATTTTGCAAAAAGGATATAATATGTGCGCAACATTAATAAAAAGCTGCAATATTGAATGTGTGTTGTTGCTTCAGCTCCCTAGTGACAATGCAGTGATAATTCAGCAAGGCTTTGGTTAAAAAAAATGAAAAGTAGCCAGTCACACCCCCCTGGTCTGCGGACCGCTCAGGTGATCAGAACCGCAAATGTTGCTCAAATTATGCTCGAATCATTACGCAACTGTTTTGGGTGAAAAAAACCTCACAATTTTCGCGCGCCCGCGCAAGGATTCCTCCCTGTATTTAGCTTCACCAAATATTTCAGTCACCCGCTGCCTATACCGCACGCACATTTGATTTCCTCATTCATTCAGTCAGCAGGCGAGTTTTGGTGAAGTTCTGCCGTCTGTCATTAAAAACAGAGTCAGTATAAATATTAGAAGTCCATTGTCACGAACATGGCATGTCCTTTTGATGAAGACACAATTGATGAAGGTGCAGAATTAATGCGCAGAGAATTAAATATTCATCGGGAGATGGTTATCAGACCGCGTAATACATGTACATTATACATAGTCTCATTACAGGCAAAGCAATATATGTTAATCCTTTATTTGTTATAATTTTGATGATTGAATTGTTTAATGATTTCATAATATATTCTAATTTTTTGAGATTTTTTATTTGGGGTTTTCATAAACTGTGAGCCATAATCATCAAAATTATAACAAATAAAGGCTTGAAATATCTCACTTTGCATGTAGTGGGAAATAATATTTGTTTCACCTTAAGTTGAATTTGCTACGAATGAAGTTTTGCAATATATTCAAATTTTCCGACCTCCACCTGTATATTATTACATGAATAAATCAGAGCATAATACAGGGGTCTCAACTCCGGTCCTGGATCCACCTATCCAGCATGTTTTAGGTGTCTCCCTGCATGAACACACCTGATTCTAATCAAGAGTCGTCATTAACTTGTCATCAAGGTCCGGACAGTTCTGTTGCTGACACAGCTCCTTGTATCATGGTGTGCTGAAACAGGGAAAGATCTAAAACATGCTGGATAGGTGCTCTCCAGGACCAGGGTTGGAGACCCCTGGCATAATATGTGTCTGTATTGGTTCAATACGGAACACAACTTTTAATTCCCAATTACGGAACAATTCCGTATTTCAAGGGACGGGTGGCGAGCCTACATAAACCTGTCCAAGCCATCAAGGAGTTCCACAGGATAGCAGGTGAATGATGTGGAGATCTGTTAAATTAATTTTATATTATTCTGTGCTGCGGTGTTACTCTTTTTTCGAAAAACATGTTCAAATTTGCCGTATGCGCACATTAAGATCTCTAATTCCATTCGGGTGAAAACGGACACGGTGTGTGTGAAGTATGTGGATGTTCAGATGCAAACAAATGTTTCCTCAAAGCGATTTTGTAAATTGAAATGTTAAATAAAGTAAAAAAAAAAAAAAGTATGTGGATCTTTTGCCGTTGTCGCCGGTTGCCATGGTGAATCGTTGTATCAGGGCGCTATAGATACTGGCTTTTGATAGTTGTGGCGCACAAGCTTAACTCCAGGTGAAACTACTTAGAGTTGAGTAAATTAACTCAAATCTGCTGTTCTGGAACCGAAAACTCAGAGTTTCCGATCTCAGAGTAGATCAACTAAGAGTTCAGGATTAGACTCAGAGTTTGTTGAACCTGCTTTGTGAAACGGACCCCAGGTCTACAGGAAGTTTTTTCCACCAGTGAGGAGCAGAATAACTGAACGCTGCCTCACCTTGCTTGGTTCTGGTTCTGGAACCACAACAAACCAGATCCAGATGAACCTCAGGGGTCTGGGAGCTTCATAGGAACTAACAGATCCAGATGAAGCTCAGGGGTCTGGGAGCTTCATAGGAACTAACAGATCCAGATGAACCTCAGGGGTCTGGGAACTTCATAGGAACTAACAGATCCAGATGAAGCTCAGGGGTCTGGGAGCTTCATAGGAACAGATCCAGCATGTATTTTGGTCCAAGACCATTCAGGTCTTTGTAGACCAGCAGTAAGATTTTAAACTCTATCCTTTGACTCACTGGAAGCCAGTGTAGCGATTTCAAGACTGGTGTAATGTGGTCCAGTTTCCTGGTGTAATATGGTCCAGTTTCCTGGTGTAATGTGGTCCAGTTTCCTGGTGTAATGTGGTCCAGTTTCCTGGTGTAATATGGTCCAGTTTCCTGGTGTAATGTGGTCCAGTTTCCTGGTGTAATGTGGTCCAGTTTCCTGGTGTAATATGGTCCAGTTTCCTGGTGTAATGTGGTCCAGTTTCCTGGTGTAATATGGTCCAGTTTCCTGGTGTAATGTGGTCCAGTTTCCTGGTATAATATGGTCCAGTTTCCTGGTGTAATATGGTCCAGTTTCCTGGTGTAATGTGGCCCAGTTTCCTGGTGTAATGTGGTCCAGTTTCCTGGTGTAATGTGGTCCAGTTTCCTGGTGTAATATGGTTCAGTTTCCTGGTGTAATACGGTCCAGTTTCCTGGTGTAATACGGTCCAGTTTCCTGGTGTAATGTGGTCCAGTTTCCTGGTGTAATATGGTCCAGTTTCCTGGTGTAATATGGTCCAGTTTCCTGGTGTAATGTGGTCCAGTTTCCTGGTGTAATATGGTCCAGTTTCCTGGTGTAATGTGGTCCAGTTTCCTGGTGTAATATGGTCCAGTTTCCTGGTGTAATATGGTCCAGTTTCCTGGTGTAATATGGTCCAGTTTCCTGGTGTAATGTGGTCCAGTTTCCTGGTGTAATACGGTCCAGTTTCCTGGTGTAATGTGGTCCAGTTTCCTGGTGTAATATGGTCCAGTTTCCTGGTGTAATACGGTCCAGTTTCCTGGTGTAATATGATCCAGTTTCCTGGTGTAATATGGTCCAGTTTCCTGGTGTAATATGGTCCAGTTTCCTGGTGTAATACGGTCCAGTTTCCTGGTGTAATGTGGTCCAGTTTCCTGGTGTAATATGGTCCAGTTTCCTGGTGTAATGTGGTCCAGTTTCCTGGTGTAATATGGTCCAGTTTCCTGGTGTAATATGGTCCAGTTTCCTGGTGTAATGTGGCCCAGTTTCCTGGTGTAATGTGGTCCAGTTTCCTGGTGTAATGTGGTCCAGTTTCCTGGTGTAATATGGTTCAGTTTCCTGGTGTAATACGGTCCAGTTTCCTGGTGTAATACGGTCCAGTTTCCTGGTGTAATGTGGTCCAGTTTCCTGGTGTAATATGGTCCAGTTTCCTGGTGTAATGTGGTCCAGTTTCCTGGTGTAATATGGTCCAGTTTCCTGGTGTAATATGGTCCAGTTTCCTGGTGTAATATGGTCCAGTTTCCTGGTGTAATGTGGTCCAGTTCCCTGGTGTAATGTGGTCCAGTTTCCTGGTGTAATATGGTCCAGTTTCCTGGTGTAATGTGGTCCAGTTTCCTGGTGTAATATGGTCCAGTTTCCTGGTGTAATGTGGTCCAGTTTCCTGGTGTAATACGGTCCAGTTTCCTGGTGTAATGTGGTCCAGTTTCCTGGTGTAATATGGTCCAGTTTCCTGGTGTAATATGGTCCAGTTTCCTGGTGTAATATGGTCCAGTTTCCTGGTGTAATATGGTCCAGTTTCCTGGTGTAATGTGGTCCAGTTTCCTGGTGTAATATGGTCCAGTTTCCTGGTGTAATGTGGTCCAGTTTCCTGGTGTAATATGGTCCAGTTTCCTGGTGTAATATGGTCCAGTTTCCTGGTGTAATATGGTCCAGTTTCCTGGTGTAATGTGGTCCAGTTTCCTGGTGTAATATGGTCCAGTTTCCTGGTGTAATGTGGTCCAGTTTCCTGGTGTAATGTGGTCCAGTTTCCTGGTGTAATATGGTCCAGTTTCCTGGTGTAATATGGTCCAGTTTCCTGGTGTAATGTGGTCCAGTTTCCTGGTGTAATGTGGTCCAGTTTCCTGGTGTAATATGGTCCAGTTTCCTGGTGTAATATGGTCCAGTTTCCTGGTGTAATATGGTCCAGTTTCCTGGTGTAATATGGTCCAGTTTCCTGGTGTAATGTGGTCCAGTTTCCTGGTGTAATGTGGTCCAGTTTCCTGGTGTAATATGGTCCAGTTTCCTGGTGTAATATAGTCCAGTTTCCTGGTGTAATGTGGTCCAGTTTCCTGGTGTAATATGGTCCAGTTTCCTGGTGTAATGTGGTCCAGTTTCCTGGTGTAATGTGGTCCAGTTTCCTGGTATTTGTAAGGACTCTGGCAGCAGCGTTGTGGATCAGATGCAGCTGCCTGATTGATTTCTTGTTCAGGCCTGTAAAGATGCCATTGCAATAATCCAACCTACTGAAAATGAATGCATACAGAAACAAAATCCCCTTAATTCTAGCAATGTTTTTTAGATGGTAGTAGGCAGATTTAGTGATAAACTTTAGATGGCTGTTGAAGTTCAGGTATGAGACAATAATTACACCAGGATTTCTGGCTTGGTTTGTAGCTGTCAATGACATGGAGCCAAGGTGAATGCTGGTGTTAGCTGGATTCCAATATTTACAAGTATTTTCATCCTGTCAGTGAATTCCAGAAGTGGGCAGTCCTGACTGCCTGGAGAGAGAAAGCTGGGTGGGCTCTGGGGGGGTGAGGGTTTGGTGTCTCCTGTTGGGGCTGGGGGAGACTCCCCCTGTTGGAGTGAGGATAAGGATGATGACCCTGCAGTTTCTCTCTTACTCTGTTCTCCGCGGTCAGTCCTTATCTCAGCGTTCTCACCATAGCGTCGTCTTATCGGTTGTTTTTGAACATCCTGACCCTTGTTCTTCTTCTTGACGGGGGCTTGTTTATTTATTTATTTATTTATTTATTTATTTATTTATTTATTTATTTATTTATTTATGTTTATTTGATATGGACATAGCAATTACATTGGACAAACCAGATACATTGTTTAAGTGTTTTAGCACAAGTGCTAATTCGCAACACTTGTCCAGTGGCGCAGATGATAAAAAATGTTGCTGCTTAGCAACTGTCCTCCAGCCTTGTTCAAACGGGAGCCACCTACCTCCTTAAAGAGATGTCTGCGACCCCAAAATATGTTGAAATTGTCAATAAAATTCATTGATTGAGCAGCAGATGCATCTTTGAGCCATCTGTTCAGCATCATCAGCCTGCTGAATCTCTCATCTCCTTGCCAAACCGTTGGTACTGGTCCACTGAAAAACACCTCAGTATTTAAAGGAGCATGAGGCTCTTTTTAAGAAATGAGACTCTATAGCGCCACCCTTCGCCACGACGGCCGTCGGGGGTACTGCAGCCAACAGCGAAGCCCGCACGGGAGAACGGGGAGAACGGGCATGCAGCGTCATTTGACGTCACATCCGCAGGACAGCGCGGGAAATTCCGGCCCGGAATTGCAGCACATTTTGCAGCACACAGCCTGTTCCAGGCAACGGAGAGATACGGTAGAGGGCTCATTCTTTTTGGTTTGGAACGCTTCACCTGACACTATTACTAGAAAACTTAAAACGTATACGAATTCTTTTCATAAATCCTGCCTCAATCCTGCCTCAAGCTCCTTTAAGCATGCAACTGTGCTCATCAGATCAGTGAAGTCTTGCTTTAATATCTCCAATTGTTGCTTCACAACATCAAGGGTCCTGTGTGTATGACGACAGCTTTAGCTGTCGGATGCTCCGCAGCAATGCTCTGGATCTTCTTTGTGATATTAGACTACTTTTGTGTACTTTTGTGTTTTTGCTGCAGAAGCATTTTATCTCATTGACAGCTCCGTCGCCCACTATCAGCGTACGAGGCCCAGTCATTAGCTCTGCCTGTAGCCCTTTAGCAAGGGATTTAGCCTCATACCTGTGTCTGGAGCCAGAAGATGAGCCTTCTCTCAGGGAGTCTGGAGTTTGAGAGAGTGGAGTAAATCTGTTCTCCAGTAGAATCCCTGGGTCTTGGGGAGATTTGCGCTTAGCTTTTGTTGTAGCCTTCTTTCTCTTGCCGGGTACTGGGGTTGAAGACCCCAGTACCCCATTCCTGTGCGATGGTAGTGCAGGCCACTCGGTGTCGTCAAAAGTCAGCGGATGCTGGGTTCTGCCTGATAACCGTCTTCTCAGATCTGAGGGAGGGGATTTGTAATGCTTTGGCTTCACACCAAGAGAGTTCCAGGGAGGACTTGTTGATTTATTTCCATTTATACCCGGCTCCTGTTGCGTCGTGGTGGTGTTAGTTAGCTTTCTGTTAGCCTGCTCCCTTTCACTGTTTTGGGAAATCGTCAGAGTAGATTCATTCCCATATTGTCCATTTATCTCCCCATTCACTTCAAGCCTGTGAATTTTTGTTTCCAGTACTGCTATCTTCTGGAGCAGTTTGTGGTAATCATCCATGGAAGGGGAAAAGGGAGGCATCTTGCTCCTAGTTAACTTCTGCTAACTGCTGCTAGCTGAGATCCTCAATCCCAGTCAAGATAGCGCAGGCTTGTGCTGCTGATAAGCTACGCTCACAGGGCCCGATTTACTAAAGGTTTGCGTGTGTTAAAACGTGTGCAAACTTGACAGCACCCGCAAAACAAAGTGCCAGCTGATCTACTAACAGCGTGCAAAGACGACTGCGTCTCTGAAATGCGCAAAATTGCACACGCAATCCAGTTAGTACTTTTGCCCTGATGAATAATCAATATGGGGCGTACCCCATAGAAATCCTAAATACTAAAGGAACGCACCACGAGATGTTGTAGTGTCGCGAGAAGCTACGAGGCAGCAGAATCCAACATGGCGAGGTAATACTCTCGTTTTCAATAAATGCTTTAAAAACGATTATATACTCAGATTAAAATAACGAAAGGGCAGTTTATAGGCAGATTATATAGTTACGAACCCAACCTGGAGCAAAGCGAATCTTTAGACCTATCCATAGACGAGTATTTTGAGAGATTTGTCATGGTGAAGAAGTCCGGGGGCGCGTCCTCCACGCCGAAGCGTTCACGACCTGAGGATTCCCCTGGAGCAATATCTCCTCCAGGAAATACCACCGAGGACATTCTGAGGTCTATCGACACCCGTTTGGCCTCCCATGACGCCCGTTTATCCCTGGTGGAAGTCCTGCACAAGGAATTCCAGTCATTAAGAGAAGCGGTGGAATATGGTTACCAGCAGGTGGAAAAATTGATGGCTGAAAACACCAGTCTGAAGGAGTCGGTGAAATCTATGTCAGAGGATTTTAGCCGGCTCCAGAATGAGAATAAATCTTTAAAGGAGGCCGTTTTAGACCTTCAATCGCGGTCCATGAGGGACAACCTGGTATTCTCAGGGATCCCGGAGAAACCTGATGAAGATCCTGAACAATCCGTCCAGGAGTTCATCCGGAACCACCTGAAGCTTCCAGAAGACCTGGCGAACTCCATCACATTTCACTGCGTCCATCGCCTAGGAGGAAGAAGATCCGAAGCCCAGAGACCCAGGCCCATTGTTGCTAAATCGAACACTATAAAGACAAAGAGCTTGTGAGAAGACGGGGGCCACAGCTACGCGGATTGCCGTTCTCCGTGAACGACCAGTTCCCCCGGGAGATCCTGGACCGTCGCCGAGTCCTCTTCCCAGTCCGGAGGAGGTTCATGACGGAGGGATCTCGTGCTGTCATCACCGTGGACAAGCTGTACGTGAACGGACAACTGTACCGCGACTCCAACATCACGCCCTGGCTCTTCTGAAAAGGATGAGTACAAAATGTACTTTCTTTTCCTCTCTTTCTTTCTCACTAACTGGTGATTAGGTTAGATATAGTTTCATACAATATTCTCGGTATATATTAAAGTATTAATAATTCTTGCTCTGCTAGTCTCGGTAAGTTATAGGCTCACACTGGTGATTGCCTTTCTCTCTCTTTTTTTTATTATTTTCTCTATTTTTTTTTCTATTATGTTTAGAATTATCTCCCTCCCCCCCACCTCACTCCCTTTCCCCTTTTTTTTTCTTTTATCCCTCTATGTCCCACTCTGCTGCACTTTCTTTCTCGGTTTGGTAAATTGGTACAAACACACATTTCACACATTTAGAATAACATGGCACACACACATACAACAGCTTCTCATGCAACATTACCACTTACATATAATGTTACTTTCAATGATTGGATTATGGATAAATTAAAGTTTGTCACCTGGAATGTAAACGGAGCCGGGAACACTTTAAAGAGATTAAAACTTCTTAACCAGATACAAACTCTGCAGGCAGACATTGTCCTACTGCAAGAAACTCATTTAGTTAAAGCTTCAGCAGATGCATTGGCCACGGCACATTTTCCGCATGTTTTCTCCGCCTGTTACAACTCCAGACAAAGAGGGGTAGCAATTCTCATTAATAAAAGAGTAAATTTCACTGTAAAGGACACACACATTGACTCAGAGGGTAGATATTTAATTTTAGTCTTGCAAATTCAAAGCTTGAATTTATGTATTTCCAATGTATATGGTCCAAATGTTGATGACTCCTCGTTTTTTCACTCTTTTTTCACCTCACTTTCTGCTCACCTAGACAACACAGTCATCATCGGAGGAGACTTCAACATGGTTCTGGACCCTGGAGTGGACAGGCTCAGTAATGCAGGTGGACACAGGAGTTGGCAGTCAGCAAGTATTGTTAAGCAATACATGATTTATCTGGGTCTTTGCGATACATGGCGCTCTTTACACCCAACCCTTAGGAACTACACTTTTTTTTCAGCCGTTCATCACTCATACTCTAGGTTAGATTATTTTTTAGTCAGTAGCTCTCTGATGAGAGATATCTCGGAATCACAAATTCACCCAATCATTATTAGCGATCACGCACCTGTTTCTTTCACTCTGGGGAAGAGGGGGAGCGTATCATCCTCCAAAATTTGGAGATTTAATACATCATTGCTCAAAGACCCCAACTTTACTAATTTTTTTAAGAAAGAATGGGATATATTTTTACAAAATAACGACCAGCCGGAAATATCAGCGAGCATTCTATGGGAAGCAGGAAAAGCAGTAATGCGAGGCAAAATAATTTCCTTTTCCTCAAATAAGAAAAAAAAAGACAACTTAAAAACAAAAGAATTAGAATGTGAAATAAAGATGCTAGAGGAGGCCTTCCAGACCTCTGCAGACGAACTTATCCTTAACAGAATAAGGAAAACTAAAATAGAATTAAATAAAATAATTGACGCAAAAACACAGTTTCTAGTACAAAGGCTTCGCCTGGAAAACTTTGCACATGCTAACAGATCGAGAAAATACTTAGCCAATCAACTAAAAATAAACAAAGAAAAAACAACCATAACATCCATTAAGGACCAGTCTGGGGAAGTTACACATGATCCCTGTTTAATAAATTCAGCCTTTAGAGACTTTTACTATAAATTATACTCGTCACAAATTGAACCATCTGATCAATCCATTAATGAGTTTCTTGGAGACATTAATCTGCCGAAGTTACATCAGGAACAGGTTACGAATTTAGACTCACCGCTCTCAATAGGAGAACTCCATGAAGCTCTTCAACATATGCCCAATAATAAAGCTCCGGGCCCAGATGGTTTCCCAGCTGAATTTTATAAGGAATTCTGGAGCATATTAGCACCAACATTTTATAAAATGATTCTAAATGCTAGGGAGAATAAAAGCTTACCCTTAAATATGAACTCTGCTAATATTAATCTTTTATTAAAACCGGACAAAGATCCCTTGCTCCCATCGAGCTACCGCCCAATTTCATTGATAAATGTAGACCTTAAAATAATTAGCAAGGCCCTTACTGAACGTCTGAAAAGAGTCACCCCTTCTATTATACATCCGGATCAAACAGGCTTCATTAAAGGTAGACATTCCTCTACTAATATTCGCAGATCATTGAATATTATAGACTATTCGAGTATCAATAAACAGGAGACTACTATTATATCCTTAGACGCGGAAAAAGCATTTGATAAGGTAAATTGAAAGTTTCTATTGGCAACTTTGCATAAATTTGGATTTGGCGAATCTTTCATTGACTGGATAAAAATATTATACAGCTCTCCCAAGGCACGTGTAAGGACAAATGATCAAATCTCTACAAGTTTTACCTTGCAAAGAGGCACTAGACAGGGTTGCCCTCTCTCTCCCTCATTATTTGCAATATTTATTGAACCTTTAGCAGCAGCTATTAGACGAAATCAAAATATTAAAGGTATACAATGCAAAATATTAGAGCACAAAATAAGTCTTTATGCGGATGACATACTCCTCTTCCTCCAGAACTCACGATCTTCACTATCACAGACAATTGCACTTATAGAGGGATTTTCATCTCTGTCTGATTATTCTATTAATTGGTCTAAATCCACTGTTTTGTGTGTTAACTGCAATTTTAGGAATATAACCAATACTCAATTACAAACATTAGATATTTAGGCATAAACATCTCCCCTAGGCTGTCAGAGTTAATAAAATTAAATCATGTTCAGCTTATAAAGAAAATAGAAGATGATCTTTCCAGATGGAGCTCTCTCCCCATCTCGCTCATGGGTAGAATAGCCACCATTAAAATGATGGTTTTACCAAAAGTAAATTATTTTTTCTCAATGATACCATGCAAACCCCCTCTTTCCTGGTTTAAATCGTTGGACTCATATGTTTCAAAATTTATGTGGAAAAATAAAACTCCACGTATTAGTTTAAAGACATTGCAAAAATCCAAAGAATATGGAGGTTTAGAGTTACCTAATTTTCAGTATTACTTCATAGCCAATAAATTACAGTATATTGTAAAATGGTCAAAAGATCATCCTTTAGATAGTCAATGGCTGGACTCAGAGCAAGTGTTTTGTAATGAACTAGAAATCTCAGAGTTACCATTCATTAGTCAAAGTATCAAACATCATCAATGTTTCAAAAGCATTAATATTAGCACAACTTTATCAGCTTGGTGGGAATTTCTTAAAGTAGCTAAAATTTCACTTTTTCCATGTGACCGTACACCCATATGGAACAACCCAGACATTGTGAAAAATGATAAAAAGATGGTTAATTTCGTTCAATGGAGAGATCAAGGAATACGGTATTTACAGCACGTAATTGTAGGAGGAGAGTTTGTACCTTTCAATACACTTATTGTTCAATACGGAGTTAGCAGGAATACATTTTTAGAGTATCAACAACTCAAGGCCATAATAAATAAAACATACAAAATTAGCCAATTAGATTTACAACTTCCCGCTAAGATAACAGATTTATTGAATCTAAGCACTCTAAAGTTGATATCAAAACTCTACAGGTTAGTGTCTAAACTGGACGATTCAATCTCTCTCCCGGTCTCCAAGTGGGAGGCGGATCTCTCTCTGAATACCGACCAGTTTTCTTGGTCACAAATATGCTTAAATACGTTTACTATGACTAAAAACCCAAACTTACAACTTATACAGTACAAAGTTCTTCATAGAATACATTATACTGGACAAAGGATGTTCCAGATGGGCTTTGTCACCTCTAATATCTGTTCACAGTGCACAGAGAACACTCCTGATAATTATATGCATGCTTTATGGTTCTGTACACCGGTACAGAGGTTCTGGAAGGAGATTTGTGAGGATTTATCCACATGGATCAACCACAGAATCCCAGTGTGCCCCACGGTATGTATATTAGGTCACCTGGGAGACACTCAAATAGAACCTAATTGGACACACCGGGTTCTCACTGCCTTATGTATCGCAAAGAAAACCATTCTAGTAAATTGGAAACAAAAATCCAGTTTATGTATCAACCATTTTAGGAATCTTTTATCAGATCATATTAGTAGTGAGATAATGTCTGCCTCCACTGAACAACATTCGGCTGAATTGCACTCTCTGTGGTCCCCGATTATTGGCTTCGTTACCTAGTGGGGGCGGGGGGGGTGGTGATCTCGTAGCCCTTGGGGTTGGGGGTCGGCTTGGGGGGTCTGGGGCGCGGGCCTCCGGTGGCCCCTGGGGGGCGGTGGGGGGGGGCCGCGGGGCCCTGTCCCTGGCCGGTGGGGGCCTGTGGGGGGGGTTGCCTCATGGCGGTGGGGGGGGTGGCTGGGGGGGCTCGGGCGGGGGGCTGTGGCTTGGGCATCTCCGGGTCTCCCGGGGGGGGCTGGGCCGTGGACGTGGGGGTCCCACTCGGAGGGCCCGGCCCTGCCTGGGTGGGGGGTGGCTGTCTGCGCTGGGGGGGCATTGCTGCCTTGGTCTTCCGTCGCTGGGCGGGGGCCGAGTGCCCCTGCGGATGTGGGGACTCCGTGACCCTTGGGGTGTCCGCCGGGGTGGCCTCGGGGAGGGGGGGGGGTCAGTGTCAAATCGATACTTGGCCCTCCCCCCTCCCTGTTTTTATGGCATTAATCACATGCACTCAACACCAGGGGCGGGAGGGGGTCCCACATCACCCGCGTTCCCTCACCGGCCTGGGATAGGTGGGTCGGGATACCCGGGCCTGGCGGGGCTCGCCGTGCAGCCTGGGGCGCCTTCTGGCGGTGCTGGACCCCTCCGGGGAGGGGGAAACGGTGCGTGATTGTGTGTCTGTGTCGGTGAGAATGCGGTATGGAAGGGCCCTGCCATGGAGGATTCGGGCCTCCATTGGCAGGACATCAAAACTTAATAATTTATCATTATTATATTATACAAAGATGGTTATTATTATTATTATTATTATTATTATTAGTATTATTAGTATTATTATTATTATGTATAGTATATCATATTATTATTAGTATAGATATCGGATAGGTGAATGGATGAATGAATGGGATGCCTGGATCTGGGGCCCTCCGTTGTCGGGCCTGCACGTGTGTCGCCTTGTTGGGGGGTTCCCTCTCTCCGGGCCCGTCTCCGGTCCCCCCCGCTGCCTCTGCGGCGGGGCGCCCCTCTGGTCTTGGAGGGCCACTTCGTGGGGGGCGGGTGTGCCTGCCGTGTCGGCGGCCGTGGCGGCTCTCTCTCTCCGGGCAGGCTGGCCCCCTGCCGGGTGGGGGTCGTTGGCCTGAAGGGTGAGGGCCTCCTGGCCGCGTGTCCGGCCCGGACCGGGTGGCCGGGGATTGCCTGGGGCGCGGTCCGCCGCCGCGGGATCCCTGGCTGCTTCTTCCCGCGCCGCGGGGGCCCCGCCCGCCGCCGGGGGGGGGGGCTCGCAGGCGGTGGGTTGCCTCCCTCCTACTTCTCTCCTCTGTGGGGTTGCCGGTGGCCTGGGTTCCGGTCTCTTCCGTGTCGGCCTCTGATCTCGCGGGTGGCGGGGTTGCTTCCCCCCCTCCCCCACTATAGATACACTTCAGGTGGAACTTTGTTTGGTTTATTACACACACACACACACACACACACACACACACACACACACACACACACACACACACACACACACACACACACACACACACACACATGATCATATACATACACACACACACACACACATAGACACACACACTGGCTTGTTCACCTGCATGCTGGCTCTCTAGTTTTTGGGTTTAGGTAGCGGTAGCGCTAGCTTAGCTCAGACCTGCAATCAGATCTCAAGATTTAGGTCGATTGCTGTTATTGTTTTGGTTGGCTCCGTGCCGGTTTCGTGCTTTGTTTGTGGTTTTTTGTTGCAGATTTCCAGTGCTTGACGTGTGTTTCCGTGTGTTCCTGCTTCCTGGATTGGCAGTGGATGTCGTCACCCCCCCCCCCCCCCAAAAAAAAAAAAAAAAAAAAATCACTGGGTATGTATGTGTACGCATATGTATGCGTATATATATGTATATATATTAAATATAGTAATAATGCACATATATATACTTTCGGTTTCTATCGTCATGGTATCAATCATTAATATGTGTGCAGACAAGGGGAAAAAAAAAAAAAAAAAAAATCCTAAATACTGGGAGGGGAAGATGCAAATTGCTCCATTTACCACGCGCAATGAGATTTACCGAGCCTGAAAGTAATTGCGCGTATTGTGATTGCGTCTGTATTTAATACGTTCGAAAGGAAGGTGCTAATCTGCTGCTGCTGTTATTGTGGCAAGGAGGCGACATCCAAAATCAAAGAATACGCAGAGAGAGAGTCTTTATTCTGCTGCATGCTATTTTAAAAATGGTTGCACAAGTTTTATTAAAGGCCACTTTTTCTTTAGTTCTCCGCCTTATATCTTGCCACCTTCTCTTATTGTGCCCCCCTCCACTCGCCCACAAGCAGGCCAAGCCTTTGTGCCAAAACTTTGTATTTTATTGATTATTTATCTTATTGAACGTGAAATCATCCTTCGTAAATTACATTTAATTAAAACCCGTGCTTATTAATCACAAAACACAGGTTAAACATCATGACCAAATCCACTCCGACCCGCTGTGTCAGGATCAGCGCAGAGACTGCAGCTTCGCCTGAATTATGCTTCTGCGTTAAATCGACGGCGTAGGGTCGCGGTGCGGTGTGCGTCGCCGCGTAGCCTACGCCGTCGGTTCTGCGTTGGTGTGACGCGGAACCATAAATCAGCCTTTAGTGTGCGCTCTGTGCGCTGTTCTGAACACTTCTCTTCTTTCGGCCATATGATGGTCCCGTCTGTCACACATTTACTGTCAGTGTTTGCTATATAATATATAATATTTGCAATATACTGTGGACATCTGAATAAAAACTTAACTCATAAATAGATGAATCAAAGCGCTCTCCAGCTCTGATTGTCTTTTTCTCCTCAGATCATGCCGAGCACCGCGGGGTCACGTTAACCCGACCAATTCAATATTAAAATCAAATTCGGTCCTGTGGCCCGTTTCTCTATTTCGTATTTTTGATCTGTGCCTAAAATTGAAATATGAAAAACCAGACGTTTTTCCGTTTTTTGTGTTACCAACTGCATTTATTCTATCGCAGGTTTTCTCCCATATTGCGTTTCTTTTGGTAATGTTTAAATTTCTTTGCTGTAGTTCATGAATGTGTTTATTTGCCTCTTCCACTAATATCTCTAACTCCAACTCGTCAAATTTCATTTTGCGCTTGTGACTTGTGACTGTGCATTCCATCCAGACTCTCCATGGCGCAGAGTTTGCGCTCGCAAACCTTAAGACACGCAACACCTCATTTAAATACTGCTGTTTGCACCTGTTATCAATTGCGCACGCAATCTTAGTTGATCACCCGCAAACCACACGCAAACAGCACGCGCAAACTTTTTCAGTGCACACGCAATTTAGTACTCTTTATTTAGGATCTTAGTAAATCGGGCCCACAGAGTACTAAAACGGTTTTAAATAAAAGTGGTAGTCTTCTGTAACTATCATAAATTAAGCTCCCGGTGGTAAGGTATCCAGGTCCTGCTTTCCAGAAATTGTTTTGCAGAAAAGAAAGGATTGCAGTGGAGAGAAGAAAAACAAAGTGGGGGAGCAAGAGAGCGAAGCGTCATACTGGCGCTCACATGGCAGAAGTGCTTAAGAAGGTTACAGAGGAGTGGAAGCTCACAGAATAAGAGCCAGTAGTGGTTACTGACAACGCAGAGAATATGTCCGTAGCTGTTGAGATTACAGGATATCTACACGTTCGCTGTTTCGCACATGTGTTGAATCTCGCGTGCCCTGAAACTGCCAAATGCTGCTCGACTGTTCGGGAGAATTAGGAGAATTTGCACGTTCTTCCATAGGAGCAGCCCAGCAGCTGAGGCCCTGAAGAGGAATCAGAAGATGCTAAACCTTCCGCACCACAAGCTGATAGCTGATGTTGTTGTCCGCCGGAACAGCCTTTGAGATGATCAGGCGGTTTCTTGAGCAACAGCTGTTACTGCTGCCCTCTTATCTCTAGAGATAAGGTGTTTATTATATCTTGTTACTGAATTGTATGGAAAATCTGTAGTGTGTGATGAGTTTCAACATTTATGAATGATATACAATGTAAAAAATGGTGTTACTTTTATAAAATACACGTGCAGGGCTTCAGGGGGGACAGGGGGGGTGGTACTCCCCGGCCCAAGGGGGCCTGGGCCGCAGGCCCCCTCCGCCCCGCAAGATTTTTAATTTTTTTTGGTAGCACCACTTGGTTCATATTAGGTATAAAGCATTGTATAATATGTTTTGCTGAGATTTTCACACAGAGTTAACATTTTTTTTTAAACTTTGTTTATTAACATTTTCAGTTTTTTATAAAGACAGGTACAAAAAACAAGATTATGGTCAACATCTAGGAGGAGGCCGAACATGCATGAACTACAATATAAAACATGGTATATACAATAAAGTAAGTAATACCCTCAGCAAAATGTAAAGTCAGAGATAACAACAACAAAACAAATTAAAGCTGCAAGCAGCAATGAACGGGCCCTCACGCGTGCAAATTTCCACCAATAAAGGTCAAGGACTCAAAACCGAGTCTGATGACACCACCCACGAGTCTTTATGTCAAACCATTCAAAAGTTATAGCAGAAAATAGGATCTATCAAATATCGACCAATCAGAAAAAGGGGCGGGGCTATTTTGCACAAATTATGTTCAAGGACTCAAAACCGAGTCTGATGACACCACCCACGACTCTTTATGTCAAACCAGTCAAAAGTTATGGCAGAAAGTAATATCAAATATGGACCAGTCAGATGAAGGGGGGGCGCGCTTTTTGGCGTCTAGCGTCGCCAAAGAAAAGTAATGACTGATAAAAGTAATGCGCGTCGTCGCAGGATGGAGACGCACATTTTGATGTATAACACACCTGGGTGCACGTTACGGTTCGAGCCGTATTAACGGCCGAAGGAATGGCATAAATTTCGCCAAAATTACACGATTAATTAAAAATGGCCGACTTCCTGTTCGGTTTTGGCCATGGCGCCAAGAGACTTTTCTTTAAGTCATGCCATGATACAGGTGTGTACCGATTTCCGTGCATGTACGTCAAACCGTATTGTGGGGCTTGAGGTTTTCTAGGGGGCGCTGTTGAGCCGTTAGGCCACGCCCATTAATGCAAACCATTAAAATATCAAATTTTTCGCCAGGCCTGGCTTGCGTGCAAAATTTGGTGACTTTTTGGGCATGTTTAGGGGGAAAAAAGTCCCTCATTTCGTCAAAAAAAACGAGACAAATTCCTACAGATACAATAGGGCCTTCGTACTGTCAGTGCTCGGGCCCTAACAAGAAAGAAAGAAAAAAAAACACAAGTAGGCACTGTCACACATGGTGCATGGGGATCAGAAGAAATGAAGCATGGTGGTTTTTAAATTGGTAGACAGGATTAAATAATTATGGGACTGCAGACAATTGAATACTTTCTTTAATGTGTTTCAGGAAAGGGTTCCACAATTTAGAAAAGGTTTTAGCAGAGCCTCTTATGGAATGCTTTATTTTCTCTAGTTTCAAAACATAGAGTAAATCCCTTATCCAGTGAGTAAAGGTGGGGGGGTGCGCTTCCTTCCATTTGAATAAAATTAATCGCCTGGCGAGCAGAGTGGCAAAAGCAGTCGGCCTCTGTCTTTGAAAGTACAATTGTATCTGGGGGAATGCCGAAGATGGTTATAGATGGGCACGGAGAAATTCATTTATTAAGGCAATCAGAAATTGTTCTAAAAATAAGAGACCAAAATTCTTCAAGTTCAACACATGACCAGAACATGTGTGCATGAGTGGCAGCATTAACTTGCAGCGATTGCAAGTTGAACTCACATCTGGAAAGAATTTTGACATCTTGGGCAGAATTAATTTAGAGCAGAGTTGTTCAAAAGATGAAAAAACGTCATCTGAGTAAAGATCGTAAAAGATACCCAAATTCTGCCACTCTGTGAAAGTTTTATGGGATAAGGACGGTTTAAAAGCATGGTTGGAGCGAATAGGGGATTTAAGCGAAAATGATATCCAGCCAAAGTGTCGTCGTATCTGTGTCCAGATCCTCATGGTTGATTTAACTATTTTATTCTTAGTGACTCCTGTGAGGGATGTAGAGACAGAGGAGTAAACCAAGGCCGGCAAAGATGAAGGCCGACATGACAAAGATTCGAGAGTGTACCATGAAGGAGCATCAGCACCAGGGTCTTCATACAGCCAATGCACAATCGGACGGATATTGGATGCCCAGTAATACGCTGAAAAGTTTGGCGCAGCCATGCCTCCTTGGCCAGTGTTCCTAATTCGGGGGGCTCCGCCATTCCAAATGAAAGAGGAAATAATAGCATCAAGCCTGATGATGAAAATGATTTGGGAATGAATATAGGAACACATTGAAATAGATACGTGAACTTAGGGAGAATATTCATCCGCACTGAGTTGATACGACCTGCAGCAGAGAAAGGTAAAGACATCCAGCGTTTAAGAGTAAGTTCCGTCTGAGCAATTAGGGGAAGAAAATTAGCAGAGAGGAGCTTAGAAAACTTATCTGTAACACAAACACCTAGATACAAAAACTTATCTGTGACCTTAAAGGGGAGAAAAGTGAATGGGAACAGACGCGCAGCCTCGTTAATTGGAAATAACTCGCTCCTCTGCAAATTTAGTTTATGGCCCGAAAGAGCATGAAATTGTTCTAGGATGCTAAAAACATGAGGTAGAGAGTTGGCAGGGTCAGAGATGTACAGGAGCATGTCATCAGCATAAAGTGAAACTTTCTGCTCCACACCCTCCCTACGGATACCCGCAATTAGTGTGTTATGACGAAGTTCCAGAGATAGGGGTTCGATGGCAATAGCGAAAAGCAATGGCGAAAGGGGAGATCCCTGTCTTGTGCCGCGACCTACGCAAAAATAACTAGAGGAAGTGTTGTTGGTGCGAACTGATGCGGCTGGAGATGTGTATAATAGCCGAATCCAAGACACAAACCTTTCGCCAAAGCCAAAGTTTTCAAGGGTATAAAATAAGAACCTCCATTCTACCCTATCAAAAGCCTTTGCGGCATCTAAGGAAACTAACAGTTCAGGGGTAAACAAGGTTGAAGTGTTATAAATAATGTTGAACAGCCGTCTCACATTGTAAAAAGAAAATCTATCCCTAATGAAGCCTGACTGATCAGCGGATATGATGTTCGGTAGAACTCTCCAAGCGGTGGGCAAGGATCTTCACAAGGATCTTCACATCAACATTTAATAAAGAAATTGGATGATAACAACCGCAGCAGTGAGGGTCCTCGTTCTTCTTAAGGAGACGAGAGATTTGGGCTACACGTAGCGTCCTGGGCAGAATGCCTGCATCAAGGGACTCATTATACATGTTAAGAAGGAGAGGAGACAGCTTTATAGAATTTTTTTTTTAAAATTCGACGGGGAAACCATTGGGCCCGGGACTTTTCCCACTTTGCATACCTCTCTCAAAGTGATTGGGCTATCAAGAGCTGCAGAAGTATCAGCGGCCACTACTGGTATAGGAAGATTTTCAAGAAACTTGTACAAATCTTCAAGACTGGGGTTTTGCCCCGAAGTGTACAATGATACATAAAAATTCCGAAAGGCGTTGTTTATTTTAAGGGGATCACGGGTTAGGCCATTGCTTGTGCTAATTTCTGGGATAAGACGTGAGGCAGACGATTGTCTGAGCTGGTGAGCTAGCAGTCTGCTCGGCTTCTCACCATATTCGTAAACGTTGTGGCTGGACTTAATAAGCATGTCTTCTGCCTGTGTAGTGGAAAGGTTATCAAACTCTGACTTAATAAGAAGTATCTCCTTATAGAGATCAGGCGATGGAGAGCAAACATGGTCATTCTCCAGTTCCAGAATGCGGTCGGTGAGACTAGTAAGAGTGGAAGAGCGCTTACGCTTTTCAAATGCTACACGCAAGATTAATTGCCTTCTCATGTAAGCCTTGAATGTCACCCATAAGATGCTATGATTAGTGTCAGAGGTTGCATTTGTTTTAATGAAAAAATCTATCTGCTCAAAAATAAATTCAACATGGTCAGCAAGAAAAGAAGAAAGAAAGAAGGCGGGAGTTTAGTCTCCAAGGTGGCGAGAGGCAGAATTGTTCATAAACTTGATAATCGGTAAGAGGGGTGAGTGATCCGAGATTACCCTTGCTTGATAGCTGCAGTCCTGAATGATTGGTAATAGTTTATTGTCGACCAGAAAATAGTCTATGCGGGAAAATGAATGATGAACTGGGGAGAAGAATGAATATCCGCAAGTGTTTGGGTTGAGGCGTCGCCACACATCAGACACGCCATACTCGCTTAAAAACATGTTAATCACATTCACAACTTTAGAGTTAGTGGTCATCCTATTGGAGGAGGAGTCGACGCTAGGAGTCCAAGGGTCTTCATTTTTGAAACTTAATCATTAAAAAGTTGATTTCATCGTTTTGAGGAGAATCTCCTAAATCTGGGTAGCCAGGTTGGGCAAGTTTCAGCCCTGGAGCCAAGAATTGTAACTCAAAATTGTCCTAAAAGGATTGAAAAAGACGCAGACGCTCCAGATATGGAGTCTCTTTGGCTCCTCAGTATGATTTAATATAAACATCAAAGTACGACTGAGCAGAAATGCAGCATTTGCAGCATGAGGAGGAGCAGGGCAGCGGCTCAGGACCAGGTCTCCCTCTGCAGCCGGCCCGTCTTCTCCATGGCCGTCAGCATCTCCTCAGCATGGTCCTCCTGGGACAAGCCGCCCTCCCGCCGGAACGCCTCCGTCAGAGCGTCGCAGACGCTGGCCGGCATCTGCTGCGCGTTTCTGTTGCAAAGACAAACCTCACGTGTGAAGTTGACATGAACGTGAGATTAGAAAGAGGAAGAGAAAAAGGACTGAGACTCACCCAGCGATGTAGACGCAGGCTCCTTTCTTGGAAATCAGGTCCCACAGGAGGGCGGCGTTCTCCTGGACCCGGTGCTGGACGTACACTTTCTCCTCCTGGACGGATGGGAGCAAAACTTCAGGGTCTGGGCGGAAATTTGCTCAATCTGGCAACACAGATTTAGAATATACTAAATCTGGGTTGCCAGATCAAAAGTTTCAGCCCAATTGGGCTGAAATTTGTCCAACCTGGCAATCCAGATTGAGAATCTCCTTTATCTTAAATCTGTGTTGCCAATTGGGCTGAAATTTACCCAATCTGGCAACACAGATGGGCGGGTTTCAGCCCAATTGGGCTGAAATTTGCCCAATCGGGCAACACAGATGCAGAATCTCCTAAATCTTAAATCTGGGTTGCCAATTGGGCTGAAATTTGCCCAATCTGGCAACACATCGCTTGGTTGGTTGGTAGCATCTGCTACATGAGACTGTGTTGCCAGATTAGGCAAATATCGATTTGGGCTGCTTTTCCTGGTTTTTACTAAATATTTCTAATAATTTAGGGGTTTAGTGTAGAGAATGATTGATTCAAGCTGGTTTTTCATCATTTTGGCGGGTTTTACGTCACGTTTGGGCTGGAAACTGTCAGATCTGGCAACCTCGACCTCAATTTAGTTTGAAAATGGTATTAAAAAGTCTTAAATCTTGATCCAAGGGTCTTAATTTTTGAATCTTAATCATTAAAAAGTTGATTTCATCGTTTTGAGGAGAATCTCCTAAATCTGTGTTGGCAGGTTGGGCAAGTTTCAGCTGAAAAATGTATATTTGGGCTGCTTTTCTTGGTTTTTACTAAATATTTAGGAGAAATTATTCAAAAATAATTTAAAATTTAGGGTTTTAATGTAGAGAATATTTGATTCAAGCTGGTTTTTCATCATTTTGGCGGGTTTTACGTAACGTTTTGAGCTGGAACCTGTCAGATTTGGCAACCTCGACCTCAGGTTTCTTCAATTTTCTTTGAAAAACGCTCTTAAAAAGTCTCAAACTTAAACATTTAGCCACCCTGAGATGATAAAACATTGACCTGGTCTCGAGAAAACGCGGTGAAGAGCTTCAGATGTCCCGCCTCCACCATGTCCTCCCACTCCGATTGGAAGTAGAAGTCCTTGTTCTCGGAGCGGCAGCCGAAGAAAAGCACGTTGGCTAAAGATTAGCACAAAAAAAAGATAAAACGAATCTGAAAACAGAAGGATGGAGGAGCTGATTGTGATAAGAACTGACCGGTTTTCCCCTCGGCGAGCCTCTCGTGGAGCACCGACCGGAACGGGGCCACTCCGGTCCCCGGGCCGACCATGATGACCGGGGTGTCCTGGTCCCGGGGGAACCTGAGAGTTCCCTTCTTCACCCAGAGGGGAACGTGGACGTCCCCTGCAGGGAGGAGCAGCGTTTCCATGACGACTGCTATTACTATTACTGCTACTGCTACTGCTACACCACCCTTGCAGGGAGGAGCCAGGAGCAGCGTTTCCATGATGACTACAATTACTATTACTGCTACTGCTAATGCTACATCTCCCCTGCAGGGAGGAGCCATGATGCAAGCAGTGTTTCCATGACGATGACTGCTGCTGCTAAAGCTACTGTTACTACTACTACTGTTGCTACTACTACTACTGCTGCTACTACTACTACTACTATTACTATTACGGCTACTACTACTATTACTATTACTGCTACTACTGTTATTACTACTATTACTATTACTACTACTACTGCTGCTACTATTACTATTACTACTACTACTACTACTGCTACTGCTACTATTACTACTACTACTACTACTACTACTGCTACTGCTACTATTACTACTACTACTACTACTGCTGCTGCTGCTACTATTACTATTACTACTACTACTACTACTGCTACTGCTACTATTACTATTACTGCTACTACTGTTATTACTACTATTACTATTACTACTACTACTGCTGCTACTATTACTATTACTACTACTACTACTACTACTACTGCTACTGCTACTATTACTACTACTACTGCTACTGCTACTATTACTATTACTACTACTACTGCTACTATTACTATTACTACTACTACTACTACTACTGCTGCTGCTACTATTACTATTACTACTACTACTGCTGCTGCTACTATTACTATTACTACTACTACTGCTGCTGCTACTATTACTATTACTACTACTACTGCTACTGCTACTATTACTATTACTGCTACTACTGTTATTACTACTATTACTATTACTACTACTACTGCTGCTACTATTACTATTACTACTACTACTACTACTACTACTGCTACTGCTACTATTACTACTACTACTGCTGCTGCTACTATTACTATTACTACTACTACTGCTGCTGCTACTATTACTATTACTACTACTACTACTGCTGCTACTACTTCTACTGCTACTGTTACTGCTACTATTACTACTACTACTACTACTGCTACTGCTACTATTACTACTGCTACTACTTCTATTATTGATACTACTAAAGCTACTACTACTGCTACTACTATTACTGCAACTGCTATTACTACTGCTATTACTAGTACTACTTCTACTGCTACTACTACTACTGTTGCTACTTCTACTACTATTACTACTACTACCACTACAACTACTACTGCTACTACTACAACTGCTACTACTAATTATACTACTACTACTACTGCTACTCCTGCTACTACTGACACCGCTACTACTCCTACTGCTACTACTTCTATTATTGATACCACTAATGCTACTGCTGCTATTACTAATACTGCTACTACTATTACTGCTATTACTACTACTACTGCTAGTGCTTCTATTATTGATAATACTACCGCTACTACTACTACTATTACTATTACAGCTACTGCTACTACTGCTACTACTAGTACTACTTCTACTGCTACTACTACTACTGTTGCTACTTCTACTACAATTACTGCTACTACCACTATCACTACTACTACTACTACTGCTGCTACTCGTGACACCGCTACTGCTACTACTACTACATCTTCCCTGCAGGAAGGAGCCAGAACCAGCGTTTCCATGACCACGACTGCTAATGCTAATATTACTGCTGCTACCATTACTGATACTACTGCTGTTACTGCTACTACTAATGCTACTACTACTACTACAACTGCTAATACTGCTACCGCTACTACTCATGCTACTAATGCCACTACTGCTACCGCTACTGTGCAGAACCTGAGGCATGTTTGATTCAATAATACCTCGTGTGGGGTCCAGTGAGGCTAACCAAGTGGAGCAGAGGCCTCTTCGTGGTTTGTGGAGTTTGGTTTGGTACTGGACCACCGCCACCAGAACCTGTAGCCGGCCCGGGTGAGCCTGAGGAGCACGGTTGGTTGGGATTAGTTCTCTGGCACATGATAGGACGCTGAGTTGTTGGGGGAGGGGGTACCTTGGGGGAGGAGGCGATGGAGAAGGAGCGGGGCTGGATCTCGGGGAAGAGGTCGAGGAGGTGGTCCGGGTTCAGGTCTCTGGCGGTGTGGTGGAAGTCTGCCAGGACCTGGAGCCATGACACCACGTTACACAAGGAGATGGAAAGAGACACCACTGTTTACAGGTCTGGTTCCTGCTAGAACTAATGAAGCAGTTCCTGGTGGGTCGACCAGATAACAACAATATGGCAGGGTTCACACTTACAAGTCCTTACTGCTACTGCTGCTACTACTATTACTGCTACTGCTGCTAGTACTATTACTGCTACTATTACTGCTACTGCTGCTACTACTGCTGCTACTATTACTGCTACTATTAATGCTACTGCTATTACTACTGCTATTACTATTACTGCTACTGCTGCTACTACTGCTATTACTATTACTGCTACTGCTGCTACTACTGCTATTACTATTACTGCTACTATTACTGCTACTGCTACTACTACTGTTATTACTATTACTGCTACTGCTGCTACTACTGCTATTACCATTACTTGTACTGCTGCTACTACTGCTACTACTATTACTGCTACTATTACTACTACTGCTGCTACTACTGCTATTACTGCTACTATTACTGCTACTATTACTGCTACTATTACTACTACTGCTATTACTGCTACTATTACTGCTACTGCTGCTACTTACTGCTATTACTATTACTGCTACTATTACTGCTACTGCTGCTACTACTACTACTACTGCTATTACTGCTACTACTATTACTAATACTGCTACTATTACTGCTACTACTATTACGATTACTTCTACTGCTACTACTATTGCTAATACTGCTACTATTACTGCTACTACTATTACTATTAGGGCTGCAACTAACGACTATTTTAATAGTCGACTAGTCACCGATTATTGAAACGATTAGTCGACTAATCGGATAATTAGTAATTTTTTCTTAAATTTAGTATGTCGCTTTAATTATGTGGCAAATGATAATAAACACAAGAAAGATGGAACTTCAATGAAAAATACAGGACTGTCTCAGAAAATTAGAATATTGTGATAAAGTATTTTATTTTCTGTAATGCAAAAATGTCATACATTCTGGATTCATTACAAATCAACTGAAATATTGCAAGCCTTTTATTATTTTAATATTGCTGATCATGCCTAACAGTTTAAGAAAAATCAAATATCCTATCTCAAAAAATTAGAATATTCTGGGAATCTTAATCTGTAAACCATAATCAGCAATATTAAAATAATAAAAGGCTTGCAATATTTCAGTTGATTTGTAATGAATCCAGAATGTATGACATTTTTTTTTTTTTTTTTAATTGCATTACAGAAAATAAAGAACTTTGTCACAATATTCTAATTTTCTGAGACAGTCCTGTAGATATTTTATTCAACTTTGCCGCTGTTCATACAAAAAGTTAATAAAATGTCCTATTTAAAACCAAGGACAAGTATAGACATAAATCCCTAAATAAATAAACCTCTGTCCATTATTATTCATTTTTTAAGGACAGGCAAATGTGTTATATAAAAAATAAAATAAAACGTCTCATATTTTTTCTCTATCAAGTGGGTGAAATCGGTTCTGGATGGCAGGACGTACTCTGGGTTGAACTGGTGTATCATTTGTTGAAACTCGTCACCCAGACCCGACGTGCTCTCTCTTCAAATGCTTGTGCATTACCAACGTGCTCCCGTGATAAGCAAGGTCTGCTTTGCAAACCTTGCAAGTCATTTTTTTATTTACCGTATCCAGGCTAAAAGGCTCCAAAACTTTAGAAGTTTTGTTACGCGCAGCTGCTCTACAGGACGGGACGCCGTCATTATTGTTTACACGCTACCGCTCGGCAGAGACGCTAGCGCGCATGCGCGACTCTCGGCAGAGATTGTATTGAAGTGAGACGCCTCACTCCGTTGGAAAAACACGTCTGGCGACAATTGTCGACAATGGAATTCATTGTCGACAATTTTGATTATCGATTTTTGTCGACAACGTCGACGAATCGTTGCAGCCCTAATTACTATGACTGCTACTGCTACCACTACTACTACTACAGTACTTCTACTGCTACTACTATTACTACTGCTGCTATTACTGCTACTACTATTACTAATACTGCTGCTATTACTCTTACTACTACTTACTGCTATGACTGCTACTACTGCTACTACTATTACTATTACTAATACTGCTACTATTACTTCTGCTGCTATTACTGCTACTACTATTGCTAATACTGCTACTATTACTGCTACTACTATTGCTAATACTGCTACGACTATTGCTATGACTGCTACTACTATTACCACCACTACTACTAGTACCACCACCACTACTACTACTACTACTTCCTACCTCCAGCGCCGTGCGTCTGGGCCGGTTGCAGTAGCTGTGCAGCTCATCCTGACCCGCCGCCGAGCTGAACTCCAGCAACTTCTCCGCCTCCAGCTCGTTGCTAGCCATCGTGGCCAGCAGCTCAAAGAAGGAGCGCCGAGGCACCGCGGCGATATCCAGGTAGCATTCCACCAGGTAGCGCACCGAGCAGGGCTGAGGTAGACTCTCTGGAACTTCACAGACATTTCCACATTGTTACTGGTCAGCGTCGCTAAGAACCGGGAAAATGTCCAAACGGCTACCTGCTGCATCGCCCGTGGCCTTGAGGGTAAATCTGGCCCCTGGATCCAACCCGAGTAGCTGGCAGAAGAGCTCCACATCCTCCGGCGCGTTGCACGGACGCATCATCACAACGTCCCCGGCGGAATATCTGCCAAACGACATCATCGGGTTTTAACGTTGCTACTGCTGCTGCTACTACTGCTACTGCTACTACTGCTACTGCTACTACTACTACTACTGCTACTGCTACTACTACTGCTGCCGCTACTACTACTACTGCTACTACTGCTGCTACTACTGCTGCTACTACTGCTGCTACTACTGCTGCTACTACTACTACTACTACTGCTACTACTACTGCTGCTACTACTACTGCTACTACTACTGCTGCTACTGCTGCTACTACTGCTGCTACTGCTGCTACTACTACTACTACTGCTGCTACTGCTACTACTGCTGCTACTGCTACTACTACTAATGCTGCTATTACTGCTACTACTATTGCTTATACTGCTGTTATTACTGCTACTACTATTGCTAATACTGCTGCTACTACTACTACTACTACTACGGTTTTAACGTTTTTTTAAAGTATGTCAAAGTCTAAAAATATGTGGCAAAGTGTAGAAGCGTTCGGGGTGACGTACTCGATGTCGGACCCGGTGATGTCAAAGTCTATGAGTCGCACATCCTGGAAGTGCGACGTTGCCGTCACTCGTCGGTTGGACGTCATCCTGGCGGGGAAGGGGCGTGGCCCCCGGGATGTTGGCCCCATCCCCAGCCGCGGTCGCTCGTCCGCGCCGTCCGTCCCGGCATCCAGGAAGTGGAACGTGTACGTCGGGGGAAGTCTGCGACAATTACAGGGCGTCTACAGGTTTGTTCGAGGTTGCCAGATCTGACAGGTTCCAGCTCAAACGTGATGTAAAACCCACCGAAATACTGAAAAACCAGCCCGAATCAAACATTATCTATATTAAAACCTTAAATTATTAATTATTTGTTGATAATTTTCCCTAAACATTCAGTAAAAACGAGGAAAACCAGCCCAAAAAGATACATTTTTCAGCCCAATTGGGTTGAATCTTGCCCAACCTGGCAACACAGATTTAGGACATTCTACTCAAAAGGATGAAATCAACTTTTTAATGATTAAGATTCTAAAATTAAGATCCTTAGGTTGAGATTCAAGACTTTTTTTATACCATTTTCAAACTAAATTGAGGTCGAGGTTGCCAGATCTGACAGGTTCCAGCGCAAACGTGATGTAAAACCCACCAAAATGATGAAAACCCAGCCCGAATCAAACATTCTCTACGTTCGTCAGTACGTCAGTCAATAATTAAATTATTTGTTGATCATTTCTATTGAATATTTAGTAAAAACCAGGAAAAGGAGCCCAAATCTATATTTTTCAGCCCAATTGGGCTGAAACTTGCCCAACCGGACAACACAGATGTAGGAGATTCTCCTCAAAACAATGAAATCAACTTTTTAATGGTTAAGATTCAAATATTAATACCTTTGGATCGAGATTTAAAACTTGTTAAGACAATTTTCACTAAGGAACCCAGCGCTGAGGTCGAGGTTGCCAGATCTGACAGGTTCCAGCCCAAACGTGTTGTAAAACCCGCCGAAATGACGAAAAACCAGCCCGAATCATCCATTCTCTATGTTAAAACGCTGAATTGTTCATAACTTCCCCTAAATATTTAGTAAAAACCAGGAAAAGCAGCCCAAATATCTATTTTCCAGCCCAATTGGGCTGAAACCTGCCCAACCTGGCAACCCTAAAGACCCTTGGATCAAGATTTCAGACCAATTAAGAGATTTATTTGAGACTTTTTAAGACGTGAACACTCACGGTTGGTCGTCCCTCAGCGGGGCGATGGCGGCCAGCGACGGGTGCAGGGCCGCGGCGGCGGCCCAAAACGCAGCTAGCCACGGCCGAATCACCGCATCCTGCCTGTGTCAAAAAAAAACAAGATGGAAGATGTAACATGGAGCTTTTACACAACATAAAACCAGAAGTTAAAAACCCACCCGACGTCGTGCTGGTCGTCCGCCAACCCCACCGGCGTGAGCATGTTGGCGCCGAGCTGCTGCAGGCGCTTGTGGAGCTTCTTGGCCACGAAATTAAACCTAGCAATAGAAGAACGAGTGAACACTGCAAAAGTTCAAAATATTACCAGGAATATTTGTCTTATTTCTAGTTAAAATGTCTCATTTTTAGTCAAAAAATTTCATTACACTTAAAACAAGAGTCATTACCAGAAAAATAACTTGTTATTTGACAATTTTCAACTGTTTCAAGTAAATTTTCACTTGAAATAAGTAGAAAAATCTGCCAGTGGGACAAGTTTTATCTTCTCATTACAAGCAAAAAAATCTTGTTCCACTGGCAGATTTTTCTACTTATTTTAAGTGAAAATCTACTTGAAACAGGTGAAAATTGTTGTTTTTTCCAGTGATGAGTCTTTTTTAAAGTGTAATGAGATTTTTTTTGACTAAAAATTAGACATTTTAACTAGAAATAAGACAAATATTCTTGTTAAGATTTTGAGTTTTTGCAGTGAAGAAAGGGGAAGATTTTTTTTATAGTGCACTTCGAAAAAAAAGTTGAAATGTTGAGAAAAAAGTCGAAATGTCGAGATTAATGTTGAAATACAATTTCGAATAAAGTTGAAATTTCGTGAATAAAGTCAAAATTTCGCCTTTTTTCTCAACATTTCAACTTTATTCACGAAATGTTGACTTTATTCTTGAAACTGTATTTCAACATTAATCTCGACATTTCGACTTTTTTCTCAAAATTGTATTTCAACATTATTCTCGACATTTCAACTTTTTTCTTAAAATGGTATTTCAACATTAATCTCAACTTTTTTCTAGAAGTGCACAATAAAAAAAAATCTTCCCCTCTCAAATATTTTTTCTCCTGCATGGCCCTAATATAATACTCTTCCGTACGAGATAAAGCCAACAATAAACAATAAAAATTAATAAACGATGAAGTGCGATATTTACGGACTTGGGGTAGGAGGAGTCACCCAGGCCGAGCACGGCGCAGTCCAGGCAGCTCAACGAGTCCCCGGGGAGGGACTTCCTGAAGAGGAACCTCCAGAAGTTCTAGGGAGGGAGGGAGGGAGGAAGGAAGGAAGGAAGGAAGGAAGGAAGGAAGGAAGGAAGGAAGGAAGGAAGGAATCATGTGACTGTTTGGGTTGGGAAATCCCTCCATGTGGGGCGTGTTTCTCCGTTTGTGTTACCTTCATGTTGTCCGGAGCTTCTCCTTGTCCCGTGGTGGAACACACGAAGACCACCAGGGACTCCGAGATCAGCTCGGCCTGTTACACGGAAGGAGATCAGAGTATTAGGGCCATGCAGCATACAAAAATATTTGAGAGGGGACATTTTTTTTATTGTGCACTTCGAGAAAAAAGTCGAAATGTCGAGATTAATGTTGAAATACAATTTCAAGAATAAAGTCAACATTTCGTTAATAAAGGCGACATCTCGACTTCTTTCTCGAAATTGTATTTCAACATTAATCTCGAAATTTCCACTTTTTTCTCATCATTGACTTTTTTCTCGAAGTTTGCATGAAAACAAAATCTTCCTCCTCTAAAATATTGTTCTTATTTTTGTCCTTCCTGGCCCTAATACTTTTCCGTAGATGTGGAAGTGGATTCTGACTTAATTATATCTGCAGTATTAAAAAAAAACACAAGGTTAGAGGAAAGAAGTGCTGATGTAAGCAGGGGGCGGAGTTATTAAAGAGGGGGGCAGAGTTATGAAAGAGCTAACTGACGTTAGCGGTGACGTAACTGACGTTTAAGTGATTAAGTGACTATTTTTAATGAGATAAATGTCCATCTGTAAAAGTGTAAAAATACGTGCGTGTTTAGCTCTGATTTCAGACCTGCAAGACCAGCTTTCAGTTTTTTGTGGGGGGTTGAGGTGGTGGAAGTAACTTTATTTTGATGAGTAACTGATGGCTATTTGTGATTTGTGTACTTCAGTTTTAAGTTTTTTATTTATGTATTATTTCAGCTTGATTTTTTTATTTTATTTCATTTGACTCATACAGTCAAACTACTTTATCTACCATACATTTGTTATTATTGACGGGTCGTGAAGTTAAATGGCATGTTGTGATACTGTGGCGGACACGATTACGGAGCTGGCACCCATCAGGACTGTAGGGAAGGGGCCGTGGTCACGGGGAGATTTATGGTTGCTTAGTTACACTGTCAGTTGTCAGCCCAGTTGTCAGCTGTGATTCCGTTGTCTGGAATAAAGGCTTGTTGACCAAGCTCTGGAGTCGAGCTTCATCCTGCCACAATACGGTCATTCTGTACCAATGATACATTTGGGATGGGGAGAGGTTTGAAGGCGGGGGGGCCTCCAAATAACATTTCGCTTAGGGCCCCAATTTGGGCAGGGTCAATTTGGTCAATTTGGCCCTGACTTTATAAACAAAAGCAGTGCGTCCAAAATGCCATACTAAACAGTATATATACGAAAAAGTATAATTAAGTTCGGCACACTTTTGAGTGTATGTACCAGTAGTATGCCACATGTCACTTCCTGCCGTTGGGAGGAAGTGACATGTCACAGCAGCAGTAGCAGCTGTTACCATGGTAACAGCAGCAGTAGCAGCTGTTACCATGGTAACAGCAGCAGTAGCAGCACACCGATATTTCCCGTTTATCCTGGCCAAAACAAGATGACATTATATAATATTTTTATATACGAATATTATAATATTAATATTCTATAATAACATTAGTATACTTAATATTATACTGACATATACGTATCACTTAGCAACCAAACACCGCTGCATTGCATTGTGGGAAGTTTCTGCTTAGCTAGTGTCCATGGCTGCGTCCAAAATTGCATACTTCCACCCTAATGAGTATGCAAGATTTTTTAGTGCGTATATAATGATATTATATAATGTCATCTTGTTTGGACCAGAATAAACGGGAAAGAGCGGAGCGGTGCTGCTACTGTGACAGGTTACCATGGTAACAACTCCCCCTCCCAACGGCAGGAAGTGCCGTGTGGCTCTGAGTAGTACGTCCCAATTAATGCACACTACTGATATTTACTCAAAGTGTGCCGAATTTAAGTATACTTTTTAGTATATACTGTTTAGTATGGCATTTTGGACGCACCGCATCAATCCACACTAAAACATTTCTCCAGAATGAGTATGGATAGTACATACTATTGAGTACGTACTAATGTTTCGGACGCACTAAAAAATTTTGCATACTCATTTTGCATACTCATTAGGGTGGAAGTGTAGGATTTCGGACGCAGCCTTCACTCACCACGTTGTAGTCGTCCAGTGACGCCACGCGGACGCGCATGTGCCGTCTCTGCGCCTGGCGGCCGACGGTCCGGGCCGTGTCCTGGGCCGTCCCGGTCTGGCTCCCGTACAGGACGAGCAGCGCCGGCTCCGGCATGATGGCTGGAACAGCCAGAGGCACGAACATTAGTATAGTCAAAGATACTCTATACAGAAGATCACGCATTACCGTTACTGCCAATGGTATACACGTCCTGTCTCCTAAGTGGGCGTGGTCGCCCCTCTCCCCACATCGTTTTGGAAGTGTTGTGAACGTCCAACATACAACACTAGATACAGTACAACTTTAATATTTGCGCCTTATTTTGCCGCTCGTTTTTTTTTAACTGCTACTTTAATGTCTGATATCAACCCAGTACAAGATCATCGGATCAGTCTAATATTCTTTTTTTCCTTCCAAAAAGACTTCAATAATAACAATAACAGTAATATTAAGCAAAGAAGCAAGTTTTATTTTAATTTTAAATTTCAGTTTATCCGATGGGAAAACGACTTTGGCAGTTCTGCACATAGATATATAAAGGCTATATATATGTCTGTGGTTCTGCAGTGACCGACGGCTCTGAATCAGCACCATAGACATACATATACATATACATATATATATATATATATATATATATATATATATATATATATATATATATATAGTCTATGATCAGCACCACCAGAGAGGAGAGCTATGAGAGCCAAATCTCGCGAGAGTGTGTTGCTCAGACAGAGACAGGTCTCAAACAAAGTTCATTTTCTCCTAATCTGTCGGTCTGAAAATTGCCATTTTGGTGTCAGAATGTTCAGAAGGTTTGTGGCTTTTGAAAAATGGGTCCCATATTTACTTAGGTTACTATGGGGCGAAGGAATTGGTAATAATCTGTGCTCACGTTCACTTTTCCCATAGGACTCAATAGACTCAGGAGCTGCTGTTAGTCTCCTAAAGGGGCGTGGCAGTGGGGAAACTCACGTGACACAGATACAGGCAACACAACCGGAGTGGGGGGGGAGTTTATAAAACGTCTCTGGTTTTTAAAATAAATATTGCTTCATCATTCGCCTGTGGCGTCAGAAGACAATACACTTAAGGCTGATTTATGGTTCCGCGTTACACCGACGCAGAACCTACGCCGTAGGCTCTGCGTCGATTTAACGCAGGTCCATAAATCAGGCTTTACGTCCTCTCACGGTTGCGTGAACGGTAGCGACCACAATCGCGGATGGACGACTCCCAATCTCGGTTTATACCGGATGTACAATGAAAATAAAGGCTTTACTGACTTTATTTACTTTATTTAATTCACGTTATCGACTTAACTTACGTGAGACCTTCAGAAATTACTCGGAGCCGCCGGCAGGAAGCTAAACCGACAACAACATTGGTTTCTATTCGCCTTTACCTTCCTTTTGTACAACTCTTCAATAAAATCCAAACCCTCGGATTAATTTCTGCCATAAACTATGATTAAATCGATCAAAATCTTGCTATTTAAACTTAAATTAAAGCGAGAACATCAGATGTAGTTCAATAACAGAAACGCCACACTTTACGGCAGGTCAGTGAAGGCGTCTCTCATTGGCTCTTGCGCGGACGGTGCGTCCAAAGCCCAGCAGGAAAAGTCGTAGAATGTGGTTTCATAATAAACATAGGGTGTCAATTTTAGAAGATCAAACCTACTTTGATTCCATTTCCGCCCGTTTTTGTTGTTCTTTCAGCGTAAAAACACAATTAAAAATCCTCTAGTCGTGGTGGTGCTTAGTAAATACAGACTTACAGAGAGTATAGGAGTCGTGCCAAAAAGTGATTGCCTGCCAGAATCTGATTTCTCCCCTGAAAATGGGTCTTTTCACCTGCCAAAAATTGATTGAAGGTCAAATACAGTTGATGAAAGGTTGTTTCTACCTAAATATGATTTGATCTCATTCTTGAGCTTCATAATATAAACACTAGAGCTCACAGGATCTTTTAAAGGACCAGTACAACACAAAATAAGTATTTTCACCTGCCAAAAATTGATTGAAGGCCAAATACAGTTAATGAAAAGTTTTTTCTGCCTAAATATGACTTGATCTCATTCTTGAGCTTCATAATCTGAAAATTGCTCAACGGGCTGCTGTGCGCGCTCCCACGGCCAGCAATCAGATTCTGGCAGGCAATCACTTTTTGGCACGACATAGGCAGCTAAATGTCTTTATAAACCTTTTTACCTCAAGTACGTTTTTAGATTAAATTTATCTTTCCCTTTTTTCTTACACAGCTATATTAAACTCATGTACACCAAAATATTGTTGAAAAGGTGCTTAAGAACGGAATATTCTGCATACATTGCACCCTTTTTCACCGTGATGTCATTTTCTGACATCAACAAAATATCCAGCATGCATTGCGTCCGAAATTGCAAACTTCCACCCCAATGAGTATGCAAAATGAGTATGCAAGATTTTTTTAGTGTGTCTGAAACATTAGAACGTACAGTACTCAATAGTATGCACTATCCATACTCATTCCGGAGTATTTTTTTTATTGTAGATTGATGGACACTAGCCGAGCAGAAACTTCCCACAATGCAATGCAGCAGTGTTTGGTTGCTAAGTGATACGTATATGTTATAAGTATAATATTAAGTATAATAATATTATATTCGTATATAATAATATGATATGTCATCTTGTTTGGGCCAGGATAAACGGGAAAGAGTGGAGCGGTGCTGCTACTGCTGCTGTTACCATGGTAACAGCTGCTACTGCTGCTGCTGTGACAGGAGTTGTTACCATGGTAACAACCCCCCCCCCCCCCCCCCCTCCCAAGGGCAGGAAGTGACGTGTGCGCTCTTAATAGTATGTCCGAATTAATGCATACTACTGATATTTACTCAAAAGTGTGCCGAACTCAAGTATACTTTTTAGTATATACCTATATGTATTAGGGCTGTCAAACGATTAATTTTTTACTTGCGATTAATCGCATATTAATCGCACATTTATTCACACATTTTTTGCTGTTCTAAATTACCTTTAGGTATTTTTTTAATGTTTTTAATACTGTTAACAACATGAGAAAGGGCAAATATGCTGCTTTATGCCAATGTTTATTGACACTTTTATTTTGTAATTCCATGTATGACACTTTTATTTTGTAATTCCATGTGTCAAAGGGGTGGTTCTTAATAAGTTCGTTCTTCGAGGGTGAGCAGCGCTTAGTAACCCACAAACAGAGCAGTGGTGCAGCAACAAACATTTATTGCGCAAAAACTGTTATAAAATCAGGGGTGGGGAAAATGTCACTAAAAATGGGAGAACTGTTCTTAAAATGGCCAATCCATAAAAGGTTAAAAAGGTTAAAAGATGAACAGTCTCAGTCATGCCGTTCCGGGCTTCCTGTCCTCTAGCGCCCCCTCTGGAAGCATCGGCAGTCAGGCCCACGCCAACAGGGATCCCTGGTCCGAGTCCGCCGGGGGCTCCCCAACCACCTGGGCCCCCGTGGGCCTCTGTCCATCAGTCCATCCTCCTCAGCTCTGCCCATTCTCTGTCCAGCCACCACAGTCCCTTCTCCGTCCAGCCACCACAGTCCATCCACTCTCGTTCCTCCACCCTCCAGCTCGAATGGATCTCCCTTGAATATCTAGGGGGAATGGAACCCTCCCCTGGTCCACCATTGGTCTGGGGGGGGCAGCCTGCAGTGGTTCATTGGCCACTGCAGCTGTCAGTCAGACTCCGGTTCCTGCCTTAATGGTGTTCAGCTGTGTCTAATCAACTCAAAAAACAGGTAATTGCATGCCAACTCAAAAACACAGAAAAAGTTACATTTCAAAGAACAATAACTAAACAAAGCAACAAAAACATGCATGCAAATAAAATGTTTAACACAATAACATAATAAACAAACAATTAGACACAGCCTGGCACTCAGCATGACACATGTATGACACTTTTATTTTGAAATGCCTCGTATTACGTACATTTCTTGACACTTAAAAAATATCCCACACTAGAAAATGAACAAAAAATACAAAAAAATACACCCGCAGAAATAGCGACCCACACGCACACAGCCCCCCCATACCCAGGTCTTAATTAGATCATATCATAACTCACTCCACAACAGCCAATACCAACCCTTACAGATAATTAAACCCATCCATACAATAATAATATGCAGTCCATGTCACAGAGAAACACACAAATTGAGGATTTTATCCCATATAAGTTACCTTTCTCATTCTATCCCAGGCTTTAAATAAAATTTCAGAAAAAACTAAAATATTTTCAAAAAGATTTTTAAACACCTTCCTCCATACTTAACAGATCTAAATCAGGATTATAAATTCTTTCAAACAAAACGTGACGTAAATCATGATATAAAGGACAATATAAAAGAAAATGAATTTCACTCTCCACCACATTTAATTCACAGTACTGACATATTGTATTTTCTTCAGGTTCACCTCTATATCTTCCTGTTTTAATATGCAGGGGTAATATACCACACCTTAACTGTGCACAGAGGGATCTCTTACTTTTAGCCAGATTATAATTAACATATGTTTCACATTCGTACACAGGACAGCGAGGGAAACTCAGCCTGTTCAAGGCAAAGGAGAGATACACTAGAGGGATCATTCTTTTGGGTTTGGAACGCTTCATCTGACATTATTACTAGAAAACTTAAAACGTATACACATTTTTTTCATAAATCCTGCCTCAATCCTGCTTCAAGCTCCTTTAAATAAACAATATATTTGTGAGTGGGTCTAGTGACCGGCCCACATCACACATGTGATGTACGGAGGAACCACAAGATGTCAGTGTCCAGCCGTGGCTGAAGCTGCAGACAGCTGCCGCTCTGAGACACAGGCCTGCTTTTCTAAAACAAGCTGAGGAAGCCGTCATGAGGCCCAGGAGCGTGCACAACACCCAGGAGCGTGCACAACACCCAGGAGCGTGCACAACACCCAGGAGCCTGCACAACACCCAGGAGCGTGCACAACACCCAGGAGCGTGCACAACACCCAGGAGCCTGCACAACACCCAGCTACCACAGCTTTCCTGTTCCCTCCACAGAATTTAGATCTTTAACTATCCCAATAGAGTTCATTCTACTTACGAAAAGCCACTTGAGTTACAGTGAATACAAAACAAGTCAACCTGTACGGATGCTGAGTGGAATAGAACTATCTGATAGAAAGTGTAATAATAAACATACAGGACTGTCTCAGAAAATTTGAATATTGTAATAAAGTCCTTTATTTTCTGTAATGCAAAAATGTCATACATTCTGGATTCATTACAAATCAACTGAAATATTGCAAGCCTTTTATTATTTTAATATTGCTGATCATGGCTTACAGTTTAAGAAAACTCAAATATCCTATCTCAAAAAATTAGAATATTCTGGGAATCTTAATCTTAAACTGTAAACCATAATCAGCAATATTAAAATAATAAAAGGCTTTTGGCAGTTGATTTGTAATGAATCCAGAATGTATGACATTTTTGCATTAGAGCGGAGCTCCTGACACAGCTGCAGCTCGTCAGCTCATCTATGGAGAAGTTAAAGGTATTGTGACATGAAAAACACATTTTTCTTGATTTTTTTGTGTTTTGTTGGGTGTCTTGACATCAATTACACCCAAAAAACAACGAACTTTTAACATTCAGTGTATTGTGTGCTTTCTGGGATTTTCCGCATAACTATGCAAAAACGGCGCATCTGGTTTGGTGGCGGGTCGTTACGTATAGACCCGCTAAATCACCGCCCCCTCCACCCAGCTCCTGCCTCCTCTCCTCTCCAGCGCACCATAAAGGCTGATTTATGGTTCCGCGTTACACCGACGCAGAGCCTACGGCGTAGGGTTACGCGGCGACGCGCACCATACGCTGAACCCTACGGCGTAGGCTCTGCGTCGATTTAACGCGGAACCATAAATCAGGCTTAACACGGAGCTGTTTAGAGCCTCTTTTGTTCTAATCACCGGAGGAAAACTGCTAAAAAGACCCGCAGCCACTGACTGGACTTAAGATAAGGGGACACTGCTGCTTGCATGCCTTTATTTTTATGATTGTTTGCAGTGGACTACTTCGCCCTGCTCCTTTTCCGTGCATGCTTCGCCTGTCGCTCCCTCCGACGCCGCTGTTAGAAGTCCGTGACCAGAGGACTCGACTTCCAGTCGAGTCCTCTGGTCCCGGACTTCATCCCCGGGCTGTAGTCTGGGCTGTGTGTGTGGGTGTTTGTGGTTCGGTGTGCGCGCGTGTGTGTGGAGACGGCAGAAGTGTGTAGCAGTTGGGTTGGAGGAGGTTTGGAGGAGGAGCGGAGCAATGATTGACAGGAAAGGGGGAAAAGGAAGCGTTTTTCACGGCGCAAAAAATCACTGTAATAAAAAGCCAGGAAAAGAGTACTAGATTGAAGTTTTTCTTGTTACACCCTTTTAGACACATTTGAGGGATGTTGGCCAAGACTTTTAATAGTGTTAAAAGCATGTTAAAAATGATGTATCAATACCTTTAAAGAGCATCTACCGCTAACTTCTCCTTTCATCAAGGCAGGGAAGAGCATCAGACCAGAATAGATGAATGTCACCAGCAGTGACTAAGTTTGTGGTGTTGAACATGTTATTGGACATTCTTGTGTAATTGCCACAAAATAATTTGTTGTATTTAGTTAATTTCTACAGAAGAATATTTATTTTATTATTATTATTTTATATTAAATACACATTTTACTGTATATTACAAATCATTTTGTGTGGACCCCCTGGCACCATCGAGGAGCCCAAGGCTGGGGGCGTCTTAAGACTATTTTTTTGTTCAAAGATATAAAACAAAGTTGATACTAAAATTGTTTCTTCTCCTTTTTTCCAAATGAGAATCGATAAGAGAATCGATAAAGAATCGAATCGTTAAGCAGAATCGAAAATGGAATCGGAATCGGAAAAATCTTATCAATTCCCATCCCTAGTTACCTCCGTCCCCTTGGTCATCAGTCTGCAGCTTCATCCCTCTACGCCTTACAGGGTTGGATTTCAATGAACGTTAGAATGACCCGATATTTAATCAAAAACACAAATTAAAATTTCAAAGTGTTTTTATACTGCTGTACATTGCTTTTATTTTAAGAAAATGATGTATCTTCTTCCACCATCATCACAAAAAAACAAAAACCAATCAATTATGGTGGAACCAGTATGGAAGAGAATCAGGGCCATGCAGGAGAAAAAAATTTGAGAGGGGAAGATTTTTTTTTATTGTGCACTTCAAGAAAAAAGTCGAAAAGTCGAGAAAAAGGTCGAAATGTCGAGATTAATGTTGAAATACAATTTCAAGAATAAAGTCGAAATTTTGACTTTTTTCTCAACATTACGAATTTTTTTCTCGAAATTGTAAGTGTTCACAGTAAATCAATTTTTACGAGGAAACTTAAATTCTATTTAAGACAGTAATTTCATCTGTTTGGTGTGTTGTGGATATGATTTGTTTTAGATAGATCTATTGTATGTATTGTTTTGGCTTTTATTTTTTGATTTTTGTTTTTTTGCTTTGTAATTGTGATTGTACTGCATGTGTTGTGGACCCCAGGAAGACTAGCTGGCTGCTATGGCCCCAGCTAATGGAGATCCTTAATAAATAAATAAATAAATAAAAGTGTTAACAGATGTAAGAAAAATGGTACTGGGCAGTGGTTTATTTGTGCCAGTGTTTTTCCTGATCTTGTGTGTTTGGCACTGCAGTGTGTTGTCCAACACCCCCTTACCCGCCCGAACACCTTATCTGGTTTGTCTTGTCTCTCTTTGTGTTTTTTGAGGGCGGCTGTAACATCTTCAGTAGGAGGGATGCTGGCTCTCTGGCCAGAAAATAGATCCCTGCTTTCAGCAGCGGCGCCTGCAGGATTTTCACCAACAAGGAACAATATATTGTCCCATGTTGTGAAGGAATCTGTATTTTTAAGGAACCGCTGGCGACAAACTCAAGCCAAAGTCGCTGTTACTGTAAAAACAGTTTTAACAAGTCTGTGTCGTCACGGAGAAGTTACTCCAAGCTCATTTCATCCTCTCGTAAAGGACTGTCTCAGATAATTAGAATATTGTGATTTTCTGTAATGCAATTATACAAAAACAAAAATGTCATACATTCTGGATTCATTACAAATCAACTGAAATATTGCAAACCTTTTATTATTTTAATATTGCTGATCATGGCTTACAGTTTAATAAAACTCAAATATCCTATCTCAAAAAATTAGAATATTCTGGGAATCTTAATCTTAAACTGTAAACCATAATCAGCAATATTAAAATAATAAAAGGCTTGCAATATTTCAGTTGATTTGTAATGAATCCAGAATGTATGATATTTTTGTTTTTTTTATTTCATAACAGAAAATAAAGAACTTTATCACAATATTCACATTTTCTGAGACAGTCCTGTACAGAAAAATAGGAACAGATTATTTTATTTATTTATTCTTTATTAATTCATGAAAAGAAAAGCAAAACAGTTCAATATAATTACAACAAATCTCTTTCTTTGAATGAAAGGGAACAGAAAGAAGACATTATTGTATTTGTCCCTTTTTCGTAAGAAATCAAATTTCAATCAATGTAATAATAAAAATACAAAAAAAAAAAATAGAAATTACGCAATTTAAAAAAAAAACGTAATTAAAAAAAATAAAATACAACAAGGTTATAAAATAACACAAAATAGTATTGTTTTTTGATTCAAAGAAAAAAGATATGACAATGGTGCTAAAAAGAGTATATGTGGCTTCAGATGCTGGACGGTGTAGGCCCGGTGACTGCCAGTCATGTCCGGAACATTTACAGCTCTGGCACCAACGAGATGCACCATGAACATCAGACAGTCAATTTAAATCATTCAGTTCAGTTTACAGTTTTATTTATATAGCGTCTATCACAAAACTAGTTGTCTCACGGTAGTCTCTAGAGACCGGAACATGACCTCCATCAATTATTACATAAACAATGGCAGGTAAAACCTGCCCTTTAGGAGGGAGGAAACCTGGACCAGGGCCTGGATTATAAGGGGGGAATAAACCTGGCAGCGTGGCTCTGTAGCAGCGTAGCTCTGTAGCAGCGTAGCTCTATAGCAACGTAGCTCTATAGCAACGTAGCTCTATAGCAGCATAGCTCTACAGCAGCGTAGCTCTACAGCAGCGTAGCTCTCTAGCAGCGTAGCTCTCTAGCAGCGTAGCTCTACAGCAGCATAGCTCTACAGCAGCGTAGCTCTACAGCAGCGTAGCTCTCTAGCAGCGTAGCTCTCTAGCAGCGTAGCTCTACAGCAGCATAGCTCTACAGCAGCGTAGCTCTACAGCAGCGTAGCTCTCTAGCAGCGTAGCTCTACAGCAGCGTAGCTCTACAGCAGCGTAGCTCTGTAGCAGCGTAGCTCTACAGCAGCGTAGCTCTACAGCAGCGTAGCTCTCTAGCAGCGTAGCTCTACAGCAGCGTAGCTCTCTAGCAGCGTAGCTCTACAGCAGCGTAGCTCTCTAGCAGCGTAGCTCTACAGCAGCGTAGCTCTACAGCAGCGTAGCTCTACAGCAGCATAGCTCTCTAGCAGCGTAGCTCTACAGCAGCGTAGCTCTACAGCAGCGTAGCTCTGTAGCAGCGTAGCTCTGTAGCAGCGTAGCTCTACAGCAGCGTAGCTCTCTAGCAGCGTAGCTCTACAGCAGCGTAGCTCTATAGCAGCATATCTAGGATTAAGCTACGTTTCAGACCAGCTGCTCTAGTCTGGTCCTGCAGCTGCAGCTATGACTATTGGCCCTAACACACTAATACACTCCGTCGTCCTTCAACCAAACGTAGGTTTGGCTAAGCAAAAGTACTGAAATGTAGGTGCAGAGGAGAAAAACAAGATCCTTCTCCATGCAACCCCCCAATCAAAGACTTTACAAACTTATTGTACATTATAACAAGTGTAGATTACAGCTTTTCTTCTTCCGGCTCTCGGTGAAGGCGGACGCTTTTCTGCTCCCTCTCCCTCCCTATCTGCCCTGCTGCTGCTTTTTGTCTTGTCACTCTTAGAGAATCTCTTTTTCACATCCTCCGAAACTCTCTACAATCATGGAATTGGTTACTACTACTAACACTAACTAGAGGTTTACTAAACACTAACTAGAGGTTTACTAACACTAACTAGAGGTTTACTAAACACTAACTAGAGGTTTACTAACACTAACTAGAGGTTTACTAAACACTAACTAGAGGTTTACTAACACTAACTAGAGGTTTACTAAACACTAACTAGAGGTTTACTAACACTAACTAGAGGTTTACTAACACTAACTAGAGGTTTACTAAACACTAACTAGAGGTTTACTAACACTAACTAGAGGTTTACTAAACACTAACTAGAGGTTTACTAACACTAACTAGAGGTTTACTAAACACTAACTAGAGGTTTACTAAACACTAACTAGAGGTTTACTAACACTAACTAGAGGTTTACTAAACACTAACTAGAGGTTTACTGAAACTAACTAGAGATTACTATACACTAATTAGAGGTTTAGTAAACACTCACTAGAGGTTTACTAACACTAACTACAGATTACTAAACACTAACTAGAGGTTTAGTAAACACTAACTAGAGGTTTACTAAACACTCACTAGAGGTTTACTAAACACTAACTAGAGGTTTACTAACACTAACTAAAGATTACTAAACACTAACTAGGGGTTTAGTAAACACTCACTAGAGGTTTACTAACACTAACTAAAGATTACTGAACACTCACTAGAGGTTTACTTGTGCATGAACGAGTTCAAATGAACGCGTTCATTTCAAAAGAGAACGTTGAACTGAACGCAACATACTTGCAGTTAAAGAACTAGAACGTGAACTTGTTCATTCTGCAGATCACAAACTGGAACTGTTCAGATTATGTGAGTTTCAGCTTCAGTGTTTAGGTCCAATTATTAGGGAATAATCCTCCTTCTCATTTCACCAGCCAAAATACTCGCCGAGACGAGGACTTCACACTACATTACCCATAATGCAATGCACACTAGCATAGCAACGGGCGCCAGCTCCATGGCAACGGCGGCCCGAGCCCGGTGCATCTTTACATGACCAGTGAAGAGAGAGACGTCTGAGGGAATTTTACACATCGTCTCCCAAAGAGTCGGACGGTAAAAATCTAACCTTTCTGTGCAAATTATGTCCACCTGCGCTGAGAAAACAAGTCTGAACGTCTGCCTCGTCAACTTCACATTTGAAACGTCATGTGGAGTTAAATACAATATCTGCAAGTCCTTGAGAATCAAAAAAACTAATCAGGAAAGACCAAGAAGACCCAATGTCCCCAAACGACCCGAATCCCACTGCTGCTCCTTAAGGGGGATGATTTCCCAGCAACAGGTAGATAAACTGATAATGGACTACATTGTTGGAGATTTACAGACTCTGAGTAAAGTTGAAAAGCCACTAGGACAATACATGATTGTATACAGTGAACCGTGTTAGGATAGGGTAGGGTTTCATTCATACTTCATACAAATATTGAAATGAACTGAATTTTAACTAGTTCAAAAAGAAAATGGTGAACTATAAACGTGAACTATTCATTTTTTAACTATGTGAACTGAACTTTGAACTAGTTTATGAGAAGTATGAACTTGCACAACACTGAGGTTTACTAAACACTAACTAGAGGTTTACTAACACTATTCAATTCAATTCAATTCAATTTTATTTATATAGCGTCTAATACAACAGAGTTGTCTCTAGACGCTTCGTCTAGAGACAAACACTAGAGGTTTACTGACACTAACTAGAGGTTTACTAACACTAACTAGAGGTTTACTAACACTACCTAGATGTTTACTAACACTAGAGGTTTACTAACCCTAACTAGAGGTTTAAACACTAATTAGAGGTTTACTAACACTAACTATAGGCTTTACTAAACATAGGTTTTAAGTTTAGTTTTAAAGGTGGAGGTGGTGTCAGCGGCAGCACGGTGGCTTAGTGGTTAGCACTGTTGCCTCACAGCAAGAAGGTTCCCGGTTCGACTCCCAGGCCCGGCAGGGGCCTTTCTGTGTGGAGTTTGCATGTTCTCCCCGTGCTTGCGTGGGTTTTCATGTGCATGGTTTGTGTGTGTATATGTGGCCCTGCGATGGACTGGTGACCTGTCCAGGGTGTAACCCCTGCCTCTCACCTGAAATGAGCTGGGATAGGCTCCAGCAGACCCCCGTGACCCCGCAAGGGATAAAGCGGGTATAGATAATGGATGGATGGATGGATGGATGGTGGTGTCAGCCTCCTTAACCCAGATTGGAAGTTGGTTCCATAGTAATGGTGCCTGATATCAGAATGCCCGCCCTCCAAATCTACATTTGGATACTCTAAGAACTACGAGTAAACCTGCACTCTGAGAACAGAGAGCTCTGCCAGGAACATAAGGCACTATCAGGTCCTGGAGACACCAGGAGTTTGGACGTTCAGGACTTTAAGTAATAGTCTGCCACGATGAAGCCACGATTCTTCCTGGAAGGAGGAACACGCAGACCTCCGACTGATAACACCTCCCAGCATGCTTGTTTGCTCTGACCTGGATCTCCTAGGACTGTGAGCATCTTTCTTCTTGGTTCAGTTTTCTTTCCAGACAGAGATCCAAGCGTTGCTAAATGTGTTCCTTCAAAAGATACAAGAATGTCATCACCTGTGATGTGTCTAATGTGGGACAAAATAATATGACACAAATTAATACTATAGCTATAAATACTGAATCTTCATTGAAATTACTTACTGTTACTACTACTTATTACTTACTACATTACTGTCTTTATTTCAACACTCGCTCATTTTCTCTTCCGTAACTTTCACTGTCACCAATCACCGATACATTTTCTGTCTGTTAGCCTCCGTTAGCATCTTAGCATGGCCTCTCCGTCTCCCACCATTTCACCTCTTTGCTGCTCAGTGTGTGAAATGTTTAGCTATTCCTCTGCCTCCTTTAGTGAAGACGGTAAGTGCTTAAAATGTAGTTTATTTACAGGGCTGGAGGCGAGGCTCAGTCAGTTAGAGGTCCGGTTCTGCCAATTTGACCATAGTCCGATAGCCTCCTCAGCTAACCAGGCTAAGCTAGCGGCGGACCGGCCTGTAGCAGCAGCTGCTAGCCGCTCCCCTGCAGCTCCCGAGCAGCCGGCCAGTCAGGACCGGTGGGTGACGGTTCGGAGGAAGCGTAGTCCTAAAGGGCTCACGGAACACCACCACCCGCTTCATGTGTCTAACCGATTTTCCCCACTCAGCGACACACCCATTGAGAAGCCGACCCTGGTGATTGGCGACTCCATAGTCAGACATGTGAAGCCGACTCCAGCGACCATAGCTAGGGTTATCCCGGGGGCCAGAGCGGGCGACATTGAAGCAAATTTGAAGCTACTGGCAAAGGGTAATCGTAAATATGGTAAAGTTATCATCCATGTCGGAGCTAATGACTCCCGTCTTCGCCAGTCGGAAGTGACCAAAATGAATATTGTCTCGGTGTGTAACTACGCCAAAAGTATGTCGGACTCCGTAGGTTTCTCTGGCCCCCTCCCCAATCTGACCAGCGATGACATGTTTAGCCGCATGCTCTCGCTCCGTCGCTGGTTGTATCGGTGCTGTTCAGAAAACGACGTGGCCTTTATTGACAATTGGGAAACGTTCTGGGGAAAGCCCGGTCTGATTAGAAGAGACGGCATTCATCCCACCCGGGCTGGTGCTGCTCTTGTTTCTAGTAATTTGGCCTGTTTTATTAGACCCTCTCCCTGACATCGCAGGGTCCAGGCCAGGATGCAGAGCTGTAGTTTAACACACTTCTCTGCTGCTTCTCGAGGACCAACGCCTGCCAACAAAACTGTAGGATTGCATGATGTAACTGGTAACTCTAACCAGGTGCCTAGCAAAATAGAAGTGGTTGCAGTTCCCCGCCCTCCACAAGTTCACCAGGTGCGGCGTTATAGAGGCGTTAACCAAAATAATCTTGTAAAAATTAAAACCAATGCACATTTGGTACCAATAAGAGACCGAAAATTAGGACGCCATAATTATCAACTTCCAGCTGAAAATGAAAAGACGTATTTCTTAATGAGGATATAAAACATTAGAACAAACACTGGTAGAGTTTTATTAGGTGATTTCTTTCTCATTTCTTAACAATATTATTGATATTAAGAGAGTGAGTTGTTAATAGTGAAGCAGAGCTAATCAATGAAAATCCGTTTCTGAGTGAGCTGCCAGCACTGTGGCTGGAAAGGAAAGAGGCTGGGGAGGGAGGTTCCCTCTGATGCCCTCCAGCTCTACGGAAGAGTATCAGGGCCAGGCAGGAGAAAAATAAAATAATATTTGAGTGGAGGAAGATTATTTTTTCATTATGCACTTCGAGAAAAAGTTGAAATGTTGAGAAAAAAGTCGAAATGTCGAGAAAAAAGTTGAAATGTCGAGAATAATGTTGAGGAGTGTAGAACCCTATAATGTAATAATTTCCTGAAAATGTAATAAAATTTCCACTTAACTCAATCGAAAATGTAATAAAACCCAATAATGTAATAACTTCACCAATAATGTAATAAAATCAAATCAAATCCAGTGTATATAACATTCTTAGATTGTTAAAACACAAAATGTAGAACTCTGGACTGAAAATGAACATATTACATTATCTGTCAAGACACTGGATCCCTGAATGACACATTTTCAAACTTTGGTGGTTCAAACGAGGTGATGGGGGTGTGTTATGTTGGGGCTGTCAGTTAGTAGTTACTAGGCCAGTGTTAAAAAAATCGATTCTCGATTCTAAATAGATTCTCATATTAATTCCTAAAAATCGATTGGTATGTCTAAAGATCGATTTTTTTTTGTGTCATTATATAACAACTTTTGGTATTTTTTAGTTTAAGCCCAAAAAAGGAATGTTTTGTTGGACACGAGAATAACTGGTACCATGTTTTTGCCTTTAAATATCGTTTAAAGGAGCCGTCTGTAAGAAATGTCCAAAACTGGTACTGCAGTCACTTTCAAAATATTGTTGAGCGGCGTGTACCCTCCCCCTCCTCCCCCCGACCAGAGGTTGCCAGGTAGGCTGCAGAATGCAGCAGGAACGTAGGCTGCCATGGCTGCGATAATTAGAGCCGAGCTGGCAACCCGGATGCAGAAACAATACTGACTTGGTGATTGGGAGATAGGTGGAGGGTGGAGCTTCAGAAACAATACTGACTTGGTGATTGGGAGATAGGTGGAGGGTGGAGCTTCAGAAACAATACTGACTTGGTGATTGGGAGATAGGTGGAGGGTGGAGCTTCAGAAACAATACTGACTTGGTGATTGGGAGATAGGTGGAGGGTGGAGCTTCAGGCCAAAACAGAAAATGACAACATAAACATCAGTTGAGGGCTGCAACTCCTCTTTTTAAACTGGAATATCCTGGCTTGAGTGCTGTTGTCAGTGACATAAGTATTTGAAATGAACATGATTTTTAAATGTCTGTTGACATATCGGGGTCATTTTATGATTCGTTTTATTATTGCTCTTACATACAGCTCCTTTAAATGTATGAAAACATTAAAGTTTTCAGTTCTAATTGCATAAATTGTCTATATTTCATTACTTTATATATATAAAATGCTAAAAACCAAATTCTTAAAAATTAAAAACCGAAATAGATGGAAAATGGAAAAAATTAAAACGGAACGTGGGAAAAAATAAAACCGATTTCATTCATCTCTGTTTCCTCCCTGGATCTGTTTGATAATTCTGACCCACGATGTTTCTGAAAGCAGTTCTATCAGCATTCTGGGAGCTGATTGGTCCTTACAGCATCATTAGCTGCAATACTTGCTGTTGAATCTCAATATGATACTAGTATCAATATGTTGCAGAACTACAGTCATATAATTCATGCAACAGCTGAAAAAACAGTTTTAATAACACTAACTCGAATCAATATCGGAATCAAATCGATTCGGATCTTTATAATCGCTTCTGAATCTTAAGAATCGGAATCGAATCGATTCTTGACATTTGAATCGATCCCTAGCCTTAGTTGTCACGTCAGACGGTTGTGAAGTTTGCACCTTTACCTTGAATCAGTTTGTAACAGCATGTTATAACTAGTTTACTGTGGTGTCTTGTGTATGCATTGTTGAAACTGCTCTTTTTGGTGACCTAGTTAAGATTCTCCAGACGTGTCAGACTTGCCTGGCATCACATCTGCCTGTCCGCACGGCCGCCGACCGTGCGACCACCGTCCACATCCACGTGTGGTGAGACAGGATGTGCTGGGAGTCTGAGAAAGGAAAGGTCTCCCACTGTTCATTCAGCTTCCCGTCACATCTGAACATCAAGGCTCATCGCTGCAGCTGTTGGAAAAGTCACTTTACTCACGTCTCAAAGGTTTTATTCAGCAACAGCCGGCTGTGCTTGACGGTTTGCCCATGTTTCTGATTTCTCTGTCCTTCTACAGTTACAGTTACAAAACACTTTGGGCTGTTTACATTCCCAAAGTTATTAGGGTCCGAGCACTGACAGTGCGAAGGCTCTATTGTATCTGTAGGAATTATTCTTGTGCTCGTTTTTGTTTTTATCCTCGTTTTTCTTCCGACGAAAGGAGGGCCTTTTTGCCCCCCTAAACATGCCCCAAAAGTCACCAAATTCTGCAAGCAAGCCAGGCATGGCAAAAAATGTGATATTTCACAGTTTGCATTAACGGGCGTGGCCTAATGGCTCAACAGCGCCCCCTACAAAACTTTGTGCCTCAAGCCCCACAATACGGTTTGACGTACATGCAGGAAAATCGGTACACACCGGTTTTCCACAGACTTTCTGTTTGCACTTTTGTTATTGCACTAAAAATGTGCACTATTACAGATTGGATGTTCTGCTTTCTTTCAATTGTTTTATATTCATTTCTACAATTTTAAGTTAAGCAGGACCGGTTTCTGTTTAAGAAAGATACTTATTTTATTCAGTTCATTTTGTTATTTTGTATTAAAGTTAACTGCTGGATAATAATTTTATTTTCGATGTGTTCATGGCATTCAAAAATATGCATCTAATTCAATTCAGGTTCGAGTCAAATAGTTAAAAAATTGTCTCACTCACAAAAAAGGGGCTAAAAGAATTCCCTTAATTATTTTTCAGGGAGTTGGCAACCCTAGTAATGACAGAAGAGCAAAGGAGTGACAGAAGACGGGACCAGGGTGGATCTGAGACGGTTGTTCTGAGCAGCTTGACCTCCCGCGTCTGTTGGGGGACTAAAAGTGTCCGGCTGCAGCCGTCGTAGCAGAATCCCCTGCCGGATCGCTCCTGATCTCACGCCCTTTATTCAATGAAGTGATTGGTAATCCAGTAATAGTCAGTTCTGGAAAATCAGCAAATATTTGTGTGGTTGTCAAAGTCTCCGGGTCCAGATGCTGCACAGATGTTCCATTTTCCTCAATAAAAACACAAACAAGTCATTGTGTGCATAAAGCGATAGAAACATCTGGGAGCTTAGGTCAAATTTACAAGTATTACACCTCTTATCATAAACCTAAAATGTACAAATAAGACTCACTGACACTAACACTAAACAACACTAAACACTAAACAACACTGACACTAAAAAAACAAATTCAGGACAAAATTAATGGAACGTTGTGTTTCTGTAAAAGGTATAAGTTTATGGAACAATCTGGATACAGAAGCCAAAGAACGCAAATCAAACATTACATTTAAAAGAATAATAAAAGCCAGTTTGATGAAGAAATATCATGATAATTGTTAAGTTAGTCAGGTTTTCTTTTTTTTCTCTTTTTTTAGCACCATTGTCATATTTTTTTATTTTAATCAAAAAAGAATACGACTATCTGTGTTTGACGACATCTATTTTGTGTTATTTTATAACTTTGTTGTAGTTTTGTTTTTGTTTTTCTGTTTGTTTGTTTTTTTTTAAATTAAGTCTATTGGAAAGTGTTTTTTTTTTAATTGAATAATTTTTTTTTTTTTTTTTTTTTATTATTACATTAATTTGATTTCTTGGGAAAAAGGGACAGATAAAAAAAAAAAAAAAAAAAGTATCAACTCGGCACGTTAGACCCCTCATCGGCCATCAGGATTTGCAGGTTCCATCGTTGAGCTCCTTTAGTTGTTTGTTCAGATCATGTGGTTGATTGTGAGATTGTTGCAGCTCCACTCTTGTGTAACTTATCTGGTGATGTGGGGACTGTCATGTCCTTCACGTGGTCGTGAACTTATTGTTGACGTCACGTTTCCTCATATTCTGCACTTCACTGCATCACCAGTGAGTGTCGCCAACGGACAAAACCTCAGAAAAGTGTGTACGCCAGACATGGTGTGTGAGTGAAAGACCGCAACTTTCTACGTTCACGTCATTCTTTGTACATCCGACCGTGAGCGTTGAAAGTGTCGTACGCACGTTTTTTGTGCGCCGCACTCTTAGTACATGAGGCCCCTGGAATGGTTGGTGTTTGTGTCTCTGCCTGTTCCCGTTTCTGTTTGTTTGTTTTCTCTCTTGCAGTTTCCAAAGGCTTGTGTGCCAGTTGTGTGTTTTCTTGTGTTTCTCTCATTTCAGACTTGCAATTTAAAAAAAAAAATAAAAATACCAACATCACTTGGAAAATTACCTGTAAATACATAATTGAAAGTCATGCTCTGTAACTACTCTGTAACTATATATATATATATATATATATATATATATATATATATATATATATATATATATATATATATATATATATATATATATATATATATATATAACCAGTACTGGAGTTGAGGGGGGATGAGGGGGATGGCATCCCCCCCTGAAATAAAAACGATCCAAATCATCCCCCCTGTAAAACTGCCATCCCTCCTTTCCATCCCTTATGTCATTTCATCAATGAATGTGGTTTTACTGCTATTTCAACATTTAGAGTCATCACCAGAAAAATAACTTATTTGACAATTTTTACCTGTTTCAAGTAAATTTTCACTTGAAATAAGTAGAAAAATCTGCCAGTGGGACAAGATTTATCTTCTTATTACAAGCAAAAAAATCTTGTTCCACTGGCAGATTTTTCTATTTATTTTAAGTGAAAATCTACTTGAAACAGGTGAAAATTGTTGTTTTTTCCAGTGATGAGTCTTGTTTTAAGTGTAATTAGTTTTTTTTTTACTAAAATGAGACATTTTAACTAGAAATAAGACAAATATTCTTGTTAAGATTGATAAGTTCAGAAAAGTGTTTTTTATTGTTGTGTTTTGATGTATTTGATGTAAGCCCAGTGGATATTTAAAGCTTACAGAAGGCTGCATTTAACTGCTGCTATGTCATTCCTGCAGTATTTCTGCAGGTGTTTTGGTCAGTGCTATTATTTGTAATATATTATATTATTTGTAATCAGCACAAATTATCTGTCCCCATATGATAAAATCCACCAAAAAAGAATCAGGGGGGATGATTCTTTTTTACAACTCGAGTACTGCATATAAATGCACCCTGCAAATAATTACATGTTTAAATAAAGAGTTGTTGTTGCACTTCAACATGAAAACAGTGTGAACACTTCTCTGAGTGAAATGTCTCCTGACCAGAATACCAACGGTACCGGTGTGTGTTTCTGTTCAAGTGTGCTCAGTTCCAGCCCAGTTCTTGTGTGTGTGTGTGTGTACGTGCACGTGTGTGTGTGTGAGCATAACTTTGGCACTGCTCTGAAGCTTTACTGATCAGCCGGGCCCCCTTCTCTGTCTGCGTTCCTTAATCAGAAGTGGTGGCGGTGTGGTCGGGCGGAGGAGCTCGCTGAAGCAGCAGCTTCAGAAATGAAAAACAACAAAAATACTGATGACTTTTATGGATTTTTTTAGGATAATGCCTTCACTGCAGGATGTTTTCTGCTTGGTTCATTGTGCCAAAAAAGAAGAAGAGTTGGAGCTGAGAGGGAAAATAAAGGGGGGAGAAGAAGAGAGTGAGAGAGTTCATCCATGACACGTGGGACAATATTTTAGAAATTCAACAGAGGAGAACTTAGATGGAAAGATAGATGGGAAGAAGAGGAGGATGGAGCAAGAGGGCTGGGGGAAATATAATGTTTTCTCCTGGCACATCTGTCCCGTTGTTGTTCTGTTCCCAGCAGAGGTTTTTATCTGCAGCATCTGGGATCTAACTGAATTACTGTAGCTATCTCCATGCAGCAGATAAGCGACCTGGGCTGCTTTCAGGACAATCAGATCTGCATCAAGGTCTCAGGGCATTTTTATTGACCATCCGAGGTTCCCCGTGGACTTAATTCTCGGGTTAGATTTGTGTGTGCGTGGCATTTAATTCCTGCTCTCTCCAGGCCGTTGCTACGCTACTCTGCCACAGGTTCATATCAACACGCTTTTATTGCCACAAGTGAGCGCAAACACACGGGGCCATTGTGTGCTCTCCCTGTACTTTCCCTCCAGAGGGGGGGGGAGTGTTGGTTAGTTGATGAGTGAATGTGACATCGCTGTGAATATGTGTTTGGTCTTTTGATTGGAGTTTTCTTTTCCAGGGGACTCAGCTTCACACTGGTTCTGAAGCAGCTCGGCACCAGGTTCACACTGGGCTTAACCCTAGTGCTGACTTCAGGTCAAGGGAGGAGGGAGAGAAGAAGGGAGGAAAGAAGGATGGAAGGAAGGTAGAAAATAAGGAAGGGAGGATGGGAGAAAAGAAGGAAGGGAGGAAAGAAGGAAGGAAGGAAGGAAGGAAGGAAGGAAGGAAGGAAGGAAGGAAGGAAGGAAGGAAGGAAGGAAGGAAGGAAGAATGAAAAGAAGGAAAGAAAGAAGGAAGGAAGGGAGAAAAAAGGAAGGGAAGAAGAAGGAAGAAAGGAAGGAAGGAAGGAAGGAAGGAAGGAAGGAAGGAAGGAAGGAAGGAAGGAAGGAAGGGAGAATGAAAAGAAGGAAAGAAAGAAGGAAGGAAGGGAGAAAAAAGGAAGGGAAGAAGAAGGAAGAAAGGAAGGAAGGAAGGAAGGAAGGAAGGAAGGAAGGAAGGAAGGAAGGAAGGAAGGAAGGGAGAAAACAAGGAAAGAAGAAGGGAAGGGATAAAAGAGGAAGGGAGAAGGAAGGAGAGAGCAGGAGGAAAGAAGGAAGGAAGGAAGGAAGGAAGGAAGGAAAGAGGAAGGGAGGATGAGAGAAAAGGAAGGAAGGAAGGAAGGAAGGAAGGAAGGAAGGAAGGAAGGAAGGAAGGAAGGAAGGAAGGGAGAAAACAAGGAAAGAAGAAGGGAAGGGATAAAAGAGGAAGGGAGAAGGAAGGAGAGAGCAGGAGGAAAGAAGGAAGGAAGGAAGGAACGAAGGAAGGAAGGAAGGAAAGAGGAAGGGAGGATGAGAGAAAAGGAAGGAAGGAAGGAAGGAAGGAAGGAAGGAAGGAAGGAAGGAAGGAAGGAAGGAAGGAAGGAAGGAAGGAAGGAAGGAAGGAAGGAAGGAAGGAAGGAAGGAAGGAAGGAAGGGAGAAAAGAAGGAAGGAAGGAATGAGGTCATTTTGACCCAAAGACAGTAAAAGGGTTAAAGAACAGGCCTGGAAAGCATGCTGGAAGACGGCCCCTTTATGCTTAGCTTACCCATGATGCTAATACTATTCTACATTCATTCAAGTGTCGCGCCCAAAACGAGTGCTGCCAGAGGTGAGATGAGGGATGCTTGGATCTCCAGCCACCACTGTGATTGGCTGTGGCTTGGTCCAGAAGGGCAAAGAGGACAAAGAGGTCTAATCTCATTCAAGTACACAGTTTGTGTTAACCAAGCGTCAGCTAAATACAGTGGTTATTTCTGATTTCACAATCCAAAACATTGGATAACAGATATTCCTCTATGAACATCTGCCAGCATGGCCGCAGCTCCGCTGGTGTGGATCGACTGAAGGAGCCAGGAGCCACAGTGCATCATTTTAGGATTGTCTACTGGACTCTCATTTGGAACGGAAATGAAATGATCTGCTGTCGCTCCAATTCCTTCAGTCAACTCACTGGAGGATATATGGAGCTGCTGGCAATGATTGCAGAAATGGTCTTCATCCCACCCGGGATGGGGCGGCTCTTATTTCTAGAAATTTGGCGAATATTATTAGATACTCCCCCTGACAATGCAGGGTCCAGGCCAGGATGCAGAGCTGCAGTCTTACACACTTCTCTGCTGCTTCCCGAGGACCAACGCCTACCAAAGAAACTGTAGGAATGCGTTATGTAATTGCCGACTCTAACCAGGTGCCTAGCAAAATAGAAGTGGTTGCAGTTCCCTGCCCTCCAAAAGTTCACCAGGTGCGGCGTTATAGAGGCGTTAACCAAGATAACCTTGTAAAAATTAAAACCAATGCAATTTGGTACCAAATAGAGACCGAAAATTTAGATGCAGACTACTAAATATACGATCATTAAGCTCCAAGTCTCTGTTAGTAAATGATATAATTACAGAGAGCAGGAGTGATATTTTCTGCTTAACAGAAACATGGTTACAGGAGGAAGAGTATGTTAGTTTGAATGAATCAACTCCGCCCGGCTACTTTAATCATCACATTCCTAGAAGCACGGGCCGAGGCGGGGGAGTCGCAGCAATTTATAACTCCAGTCTCCAAACAAAAATTGAACCTAAGTGCAATTATAATACATTTGAAAGCCTCACGCTTGGTCTGAAATTTCCGAGCTGGAAATCAGAGAAGCCAGCTGTGTTAGTGGTAGTGTACCGGCCCCCTGCTGGTGCGTATCTAGAGTTTTTGTCTGAATTTTCAGATTTCCTTTCTGGATTATTGATCAGTACAGATAAATACATCATAGTGGGTTACTCGATGCATATTTCCCAAAAAAGTAAACAAACTGACGCACTGTTTTAATCATATCCTGGATCTTGTTCTCACCTACGGTGTTGAACCTCTTAAACTCCCTCTTATCCGACCATTACTTAATAACGTTTGAATTTAATATTGTCGATGTTGGCGCGCAAAATAGGAGGTATTATTTTAGCAGATGTTTGTCTGATGAAGCTATTGCTAAATTTAGGGAGGCCATTGCTCATCTTACGACAGTGGAAAATAGTGATGTAATCGAGGCCAGTGACCTGGGTCCTACCTCTGCAGATGTTGATTTCCTTGCCAGTAACACTGCTGATTTGTTGCATTCAGCTTTAGATGAAGTTGCTCCTTTGAAAAAGGAGGATTTCCAACCATAGGAGTATAGAGGCACCCAGGACCCTGCCGGCCCCTCAGCCGCCCCCCAGGTCCGTGCCACGGATCCTGCCTGCGCCTCAGCCGGCATCTAGGTCTCTGCCACGGACCGTGCACGTCCTTCAGCCAGCGCCTGAACCAAGGTCTTGGTTCAGGCCCCTGATCTGTCTCGCCGGTCTGCCCGGCCCATTGCCCGGGCCCCCTGAACTCTGACTGTGTCTGGAAGGCTAGCTATCGAGAGTCTGTCCACCACTCCCACCCAACCTTCGTCTAAGTATAATTATACATATATATATATATATATATATATATATATATATATATATATATATATATATATATATATATATATATATATATGAATGTGTATATATGTTTACTAAACTCATCCTCATCATCTTCAGCAGTGCATGTACATATTTTCCAGTGGCAGGATGTGTAAAGTTTCATGAGAATCTTGTGTCATCTTCCTCAGAGTCAAATTAGTTTGTGAAAATCTGTCAGTCTGTCGCTAAGAAGTGTCAGCTGCTTAGTGACAGCAGATCCTGAGCTGCAGGGCCTTGTCTGACACACACACAGGCCAGAAGTGCCAGGAACACACACTCAGTGCCATGTGCACGTTTGTGATTGGTGTGTGTGCGCATGCTTGTATCCTGCACTTATTTACTAGCTCTTTGCCAACCCCAAACATACAGCTGAGCTCTCCTCCTCCATCGCCAAAACATGGGTGGGGGGGATGTGTCTTCCTTAGTCTCACCTGAGGGCGAGCTGTGAGTGCCAGCAATCTGTCTGCTGTCACTCTCCATCACTTTTCAATCCTCATTCCTCTCTGATGCACACAAGCCCGAGCTCTGCTGCAACAACTCTTTAAAGACTTTGAGATCAACTGGAGTCTTCTGACAGCAGTTTAACAGCTGCTCGGTAATGACGGGACCTTGATGTTCGGAGGCCCAGCCCTGCATACTCTCCATGCCTGCCCTACATTTGTTTGATTATTGCTTCACTTTATTTTTTAAAGTAAAATATTTCCTTCTGTTTACATAGTAAAGGGGCAGGGAGTTTGTAGCTACAGCATCTTAGCTGAATAAAAGTAATGTCTGATTTTGAGAAGGATATCGCTCAATTGTATCAGGATTCGATGAGTTGACTGATGGGTTAACATTAGGAAAACTATGTTTACACCTTCAGCCACTGTTCACATGGCGTTTAAAGAAAAAGATGAGGCAAACATGACTAAATTGGATTGTATGAACATTATTTTAGCACTTTGCTCCCTGGATATCTCCCCAGCTTAACCCTTGTACTGTCTTTGGGTCAAAATGACTTCTTTTCTTCCTTCCTTCCTTCCTTCCTTCCTTCCTTCCTTCCTTCCTTCCTTCCTTCCTTCCTTCCTTCCTTCCTTCCTTCCTTCCTTCCTTCCTTCCTTCCTTCCTTCCTTCCTTCCTTCCTTCCTTCCTTCCTTCCTTCCTTCCTTCCTTCCTTCCTTCCTTCCTTCCTTCCTTCCTTTTTCCCTTCCTCTTTTCTCCCTTCCTTCCTTCTTTCCTTGTTTTCCTCCCTTCCTTCCTTGTCTCCCATCCTGCCTTCCTTCTTTTCACCCTTCCTTCCTTCCTTCCTTCCTTCCTTCCTTCCTTCCTTCCTTCCTTCCTTCCTTCCTTCCTTCCTTCCTTCCTTCCTTCCTTCCTTCCTTCCTTCCTTCCTTCCTTCCTTCCTTCCTTCCTTCCTTCCTTCCTTCCTTCCTTCCTTCTTTTCACCCTTCCTTCCTTCATTCCTTCCTTCTTTTCACCCTTCCTTCCTTCCTTCCTTCCTTCCTTCCTTCCTTCCTTCCTTCCTTCCTTCCTTCCTTCCTTCCTTCCTTCCTTCCTTCCTTCCTTCCTTCCTATCAACTATCAACTATTATTATCAAAACCATCACAGTTGAGGGAGTTCCACTTTAGAAGGTTTTGAGTGGTATAAATAACATCCTCCTGTACTGCTTTAGTGTTAAAATATAATATTTCCTCTATAGCTTACTGCAAATGTATGAGTAGGCAAACTTGACCTGCGACCACAACACAAACGTTTGAGCAGTCAGAGCATCTCTAAACCATTTCAAAGATTTGTAGCAGTCAGAGAAGGAAAGACAGGAATATTCAAGTCGAGAGAAATGTGCAACCTTGGACAACTTGATTCCACCATGACCACGCAAGGTAGCACAGAAGGGATTGGATCAACCCTTCTGTGGTCGTAGCTTAAGGGTGAATGAGCATGTTGCTCTGAAATGATCCGGTTATCTGGGTTGTTGAGAAGGATTCACACAGCAGTAACAGCCAATCATAGACACGTCTTGAGGCTTGGAAGAAACCGTAAAAGCCCAAGAAAGAGTAGGCAGTGGTGACTTAGGACTTCCCCCTCAATCAATACCCAGCAGAAAATAATAACAGAAAGGGAAACTCCTTCAGGTAAGGCAGGTTTTTTTTCCTTTTGGAAAACTAGACTTATGCTCTGGTCGGAAGTGGTCTGCAGTAAATGTTTCCTGTTGCAAACATGGAAACAAGTTAAAGGTTCCCATCAAGTTCTTTTGAGACCACACAGGTCATTCTTGAAAGTTCTTTAGAATAGGAATTATTTTATTGTCATTGTCTCATCAGAAGCACAAAGACATTTTAAAAATCAACCTGATCTCACAAAAATCTGTGAAATGCCCACGACCTCATACCAAAGCTTTTCGTGGTGCTGCCACGAAAAGTGGTAAAATTCTGTGTGAGCACCACGGATATTGTACCTATGCAAAGTCAATGGGATCCATTGACGTGATATATACATGGATTTTCAAGTTCAATGGACGTTGTTTAATATTATTAGGGCCCGAGCACTTACAGTGCGAAGGCCCTATTGTATCCGTAGGAATTCTTTCTTTCTTTCTTCTTTATTTTTCAGACGAAAGGAGGGCCTTTTTTCCCCCTAAACATGTCCCAAAAGTCACCAAATTTTGCACCAAGCCAGGCCTGGCGAAAAATTTGATATTTAATGGTTTGCATTAATGGGCGTGGCCTAACGGCTCAACAGCGCCCCCTAGAAAACTTTGTGCGTCAAGCCCCACAATACGGTTTGACATATATGCACGAAAATCGGTACACACCTGTATCATGTCGCAACTTAAAGAAAAGTCTCTTGGCGCCATGGCCGAAACCGAACAGGAAGTCGGCCATTTTGAATTAATCGTGTAATTTTGGCGCAATTTATGCCATTCCTTCGGCAGTTAATACACAGTTATACATCAAAATATGCGTCTCCATCCTGCGACGACACGCATTACTTTTCTCAGTCAAAAGCGTTACTGTGGCGACGCTAGACGCTCGTGGGTGGTGTCATCGGACTCGGTATTGAGTACTTGACCTTGATTGGTATGAATTAGCCCCGCCTCTTCTTCTGATTGATCCTATTTTCTGCAATAACTTTTGAATGGTTTGACATAAAGACTTGTGGGTGGTGTCATTGGACATGGTTTTGAGTCCTTCACACACTCACTCGGTGATATAATGGGGGAAAAAAATTGAGATAAAAATATAGAAAAATAAAATAAAATCTGTACATACCTTAATGTCCCGATGCTGAAAAAATGTGCAGGGGATCCAGGTATCTGAAGCTGGGGGGGTCCCTGTCTTCACCAGTCCAGCGGATGTGGCTTCCATGTTTCCAAACAGTATTTCAAATTTAGATTTCTCTGACTAAAAAACAGATTTACACTTGGCTTCAATAATATTTTAGCATCAAATTGACTTATGCTTCCTTGCATGATGGACCTTTAACTGTTTTTATGGAGGGAACAGTGGAAATGTTCATTAATGATTTCCAACACAGACTCCGGCCTGTTTTTAATGCAGTACTGCCTGAGGACTGTTTTTTCCTGGATGGAGATTTTCCAGATTCTTGGAATCTTAAACATGAGTTTATGAAATCTGCAAGTTATTGAAGTCTGCTTTTATTTACATTTTACAAACTGAAGTCCAGTCCAGTTTAGTACCAGCCGAGCCCAATCCAGCCTAGTTCAGTTCAGTCCAATCCAGCCTAGTTCAGTCCAGTACCAGCCCAGCCCAGTCAAGTCCAGTCCAGTCCAGTCCAAACCAGTACTAGTACCATCCCATCCCAGTCCAGTCCAGCCCCATCCAGTCCAGTACCAATCCAGCCCAACCCAGTCAAGTCCAGTCCAGTCCAGTCCAGTACCACTACTAGTACCATCCCGTCCAGTCCAGTCTAGTCTAGTCTAGTCTAGTCTAGTCCAGTCCAGTCCAGTCCAGCCCCGTCCAGTCCAGTCCAGTCCAAACCAGTACCACTACTAGTACCAGCCCATCCCAGTCCAGTCCCATCCAGCCCAGCCCAGTCCAGTCTAGTCTAGTCTAGTCTAGTCTAGTCTAGTCCAGCCCTGTCCAGTCCAGTCCAGTCCAGTCCAGTCTAGTCCAGTCAAGTCAAGTCCAGTCCAGTCAAGTCCAGTCCAGTCCAGCCCTGTCCAGTCCAGTCCAGTCTAGTCCAGTCCAGTCTAGTCCAGTCAAGTCAAGTCCAGTCCAGTCCAGCCCTGTCCAGTCCAGTCCAGTCCAGTCTAGTCTAGTCCAGTCCAGTCCAGTCCAGTCAAGTCCAATCCAGCCCTGTCCAGTCCAGTGTAGTCCAGTCCAGTCTAGTCCAGTACAGTCTAGTCTAGTCTAGTCTAGTCTAGTCTAGTCTAGTCCAGTCCAGCCCAGTCCAGTCCAGTCCAGTCCAGTCCAAACCAGTACCGCTACTAGTACCAGCCCATCCCAGTCCAGTCAAGTCCCATACAGTCCAGCCCAGTCCAGTCCAGTCCAGTCCAGTCCAGTCCAGTCTAGTCTAGTCTAGTCTAGTCTAGTCCAGTCCAGTGTTGTCCAGTCCTGCACCAGTCACACGTTCCAATTCCTTTTGTTTTCAAAGTGAAATCCTTGTGACTGCCAAGTGATATAAAATCAGCCTCGGCTTTAAATACATGAAGCTCAGGTGAGGGTCCAGGTTTTTATTGATCTAATTAGGAACCCTTTATTTGGTTTCAGGAAAAAGTAAATTGCCTTTTATTTCCTTTGTAACGCAATTAGTTAGATCATTTAAAATACAATTAGGTGTCAGCTGCTGTTATACACCATGCACACTAACACAGGGTAGTGGTTTCAGGCTCTCCTTTTGTTGCGCATGTTAGTAACTTGAACAAATTTGCTACTATTTCTCCTATGAACTTCTTTTAGAAATAAATGTGGAACGTATTTGCATTGTTATTGTTTGATAATAATAATAATAATAATCATCATAATAATATTAGATTTTATTTATAGAGCACTCTTCTTTCAGGGAATCTCAGAGTGCTTATAAGATTAACACGAGTTAAAACAAGTACAAGAAAACGCCAGCATCCTCTCCTCTCTACTCTCCTTAACAGTTAAATGCTTTCCTAAAGGTTTTCAGGCCTGTTTTGAAAGTTACCTATTTCTGTGTAGCCCTCAACTGGGCGGGGAGACTGTTCCACAGGCTGGTGCTGATGAGCAGAAGGCTCGGTTCCCCATGGTGCAGAGTCTCATTTTTGGGACTTATGGTGCTTTCATACTAGTACCTACTCAGCGCGACCTGACTCGCCACGCCTCGTCTCCACTCGCCTTGTCCTCGTTTGTTTTTACACACCCAGATGAGAAGTAGGCGGAGTTGGAGTGAAGCTGCTGTGACGTATTTGATTGTTTGATCTAAACAGAGACGACAACAACACTAAAGATGTAGAACATGGAAGAGATGATATATGTGCTGCTTGGTCTGTGACTTGTGTTCGATATCAAGTTAAAAAATGATAGTGACAGAAGCTTCAAGCGACAACGCTTTTTTTTTTTGTTTGTTTGTCTCGGCGCTGATGAAAAGTCAGCTGGAGCCGTGAGCGGCTGAGAAGTGACAGAGCTGAGGGTTTCCTCAATGTAGCCCTGCTGAACCCCTGAGAGACATGGGAGGGATGGCGGACTCCCAGGCAAGGGGTTAAAGGCAGGAAGAAACAGAGAGGAGGAGCTTTGCATCAGCGAGCGGATATTGTTGACTTTGGATCTAAAGAAGTCAATGAAGCTGTTGCTGTTTCTCCTCCGTGGCTTCAGTGGAAGAAGATTGTTGTGCCCTGAGAAGATGATTTATGGTGCTAAAAAGCTGCTTGGAATTGCCAGTTTTTAATAATTAGGTTTGAGTAGAATTTTGACCGGGCATCTTTCAGGGACTGTGAATAGGCCTTTTGATGCTCACGAAAGGCCAGCTTGTGGATAGTGAGCCCAGAGTGTCTGGCTCGGGGCTGCAGGACATGGCCTGTTTTTAAGCTTCGTACTTCCCATGTGAACCAAGGGGCGGAGTGTTCAAAATTGACCTAACATGTCTTGGCAGGGGCATGGCGGTCAAAAATGCTGCTCAACGACCTATTGTAGTAGTCCACTAACTCATCCGTTGTTGCAGAAGACGGGCAGGTGATGCGCTGGAGTTCTGTGATCATGGTGGTTGGGTTGATGCGTCTCCAGTTCCGGAAAGTTGTCATTTGGCACTTAGGTCTGGTAAAGGGCAGCAGAAAAGTCAAGGCCATAGACACCAGTTGGTTAGTAAAAGCCAGATCAAGGGTGTGGCCTCTAGTGTGGGTGGGAACCTTGAAATGCTGCTGCAAACCAAGACATCCAAGTAGAATTCTGTTGCAAAATTGCAGGAGGGATTGTCCACATGGATATTTACATCACCAATGATGACAATGTTAGTTGACATGGTGCAGAGTGATGTGAGCAGATCATGTATTTCAGGGAGGAATGAGGAGTGTGGTTTGGGAGGGCGATACATGAGAAGCACTGTCATGGAGTGTAGAGGTTTGCATTTAAAGGCTAGACATTCCACAGAGGTAAAGTCAGGCAACGGCAAGGCAGATAGTTTCAGATCAGCACGGCCAGAGCTGCGGGCCTTCTCCATGTAGTTGTAGCCAGGTGGGCAGGTCTCATTGAGCACTGAGTAATCCCCTGGTTTGTGCCATGTTTCCACTGGACACATGAAATACAGCCCTTTGTTCAGAATATGCTCATGAATGAGGAGTGATTTATATGTGAGGGATTGTGTATTGAGCAGTTCCAGAATGGCAGGAGACAGAGTTGGTGGTGGAATTCTCTGCAGACTCCGGAGTACACTGTGATCCACTCCATGGTTTCGGTTTTGCCCTTGCCTCAGAGGCCAGGGGCAGCACCGGGAGAAAACAAACCTTCGCCGGGTGCTGCGATGGATATAACGGGATCGACGTAGAAGTCCAGCCTGACTTAGAGCTGTGATGCATGCTGGAGTGGTGGAGCTATTGGTACTCAGCAGCTGTGAGGTGGAATACTTCAGTATCATGCTGGACGCTGGTGGGGTTAGCCTGGTGCTAGTCAATAGCATCACAGCTAGCAGGGCCAAACTGCAACGGCACAGTGGCAGGACTGTCCCGATTGAATTTTTCCAAGCAACGCTGAATTTGGTGTTTTTCATTGTTACACTCAGAATTAAAACATCTTTCTGTTTATGGTTCATCGATTTCTTAAACGCAGAAAACTACTAAAACCAACGCATTTTGGTTTTAAAGTGCCGGAGTAATGAGTCTGTAAACAGGTGACGTAGGATGTGCGTTAATGTGACGCATAAGGTCAGAAGTGGGGTCTTTGCGTTGATGTAACGTAGAGTGGGGTAGGGGGGCAGTCTGTGGTAGATGGGGGAGAGGGGGGACCGGGGCCTTGTTAACAAGGACAGCTGCAGTTGGAAAAAAAATGTTTTTATGGCGTGAGGTTTTGGTCCTGATGGACCGCAGCCTCCTGCCAGAGTCTGAAACAGTTTGTGTCCGGGGTGAATCAGTGTGTGTTGGTTTCTGGAAGAATACATGATACTAGGACCTGCAAATAATTGCTGATGAAGTATCTTAAGGAATCAATAAAAGGGCAATTCTTAAAGGATGTTTAATCCAGGTAAAACATGCTTTCTCTTATATCCATAATTCCAGGCATTTTCAACCAAATATATTGTGTTCATGTTCGACTTCTAAATTCAAACTCTTGCAGCGCCACTATTTGCTGCACAGTTTCTGGGGATTCTTCTCTTTGATTTTACAGATATTTCCACCTTCATTTAGCTGCACAGCGGGCCCTATTATTTGTCTCTATATCCAGACACGTCTTGCTGAAACTGTTCTGTTCAATTAGCAACAATAATAAGCTCAGTAAATCCACTCAAGGGACTTGTGAGTGTGCATACCAAAACCTCCAGCACACTGTGCATTTTGAAAGGCAGGGAAGCCTGTTTAAGAAATATGATTAGAATATGGAAATACACAGGGGAAATATCTGTTTTACAATATCATGCTCTGGAAGAGTGCAGATTAAGTTTAACGCTAGTTTGAAGTCTCTTGGGGGAATACAAGTGACAGAACTAAGTGGTATTTACTGCTGCTATAAAGGTTTCAACAGCCGTGTATTTATGTATATGTTTGTGATGGTTGACGGTGTTAGCTGGTAACAGTGTGGTGATAAGTGTCACAGGTGCCACCCGACCCCGATCACAAACGCTTGCATAGATCTCAGGGATCTCAGGCTACATGACCATATCTGAGAGCTCCAGACCAGGCTGTGACCGTGACAGCTCCCGAGGCTCCGGCCTTCAAACATGCACAAAAGAGAAAAAAGGGGGGCCAGTACAAGAAACTACAGGAGCGATGGACAAGAATGATGGCTATGAGATCCTTATAATAAATAAAAATGGAAATGGAGAAGAGAGGGTGTTTCCATAACAACCAGGGGCAATAACATGCTGGATCATGTCTATACCAACAAATGATTAGGTAGAGGTGGGGTTTTCCCGTCCCCACCTCAGCTTCTTGACCACACCTCCATCTCACTGATTCTCACTGTGCTCAAAGACATCCCACGTGGACGACCATCGTTGTGTGGCATAGTGGACCCACCTCCCTGCTCCAGGGCTTTTTAGGGTGTATGAAGGACCAAAACGGCCATCCCACCAATTGTGAGATGTAGGCTACTGGATAAGATGGCGCAAGATGGTGGCAAAAAAGTAGGCAGGAAATGATGCTTTTAAAAAAGCCTCATGGTTTATTTTCCAGTCAATCAAAACCAGGAAAAATCTAAGTCACTTCAACGATTGTTAAGCAGAAATAAATCTGGTATAACAACCATAATCCACAACTCAGTACTGCACATCACACCAGTCCAGTTTTCTGCTTACCCTCAGTCTCAGGAGTTTAAATAGCACGGTTCCCTCCAAAACAAAAAGCCAGCCAATCAATGCTAATTGGACACTATGTCCAAGGGGAATCCAAAATAAACTATACATACATAGACATTATTATATGTACAATCTCTACCTGTTTACTCTTCTAGCCCATACACCTAATATATTACAATATTTACACACAGACCGCACATTTCAAACACATATTTACAACAAATAACCACCTTCCCAGACATCAAAACACCCCCATTGACGATTTCAAATCCTTTACCCTCGCAACTGCAATAATGTCTCTCCCTTTCCCTCCTGCTAGCTGTGCACTGCGCAGCAGTAAAAGTATTCAAAGAATCAGGACCGAATGGGCAAGGTGGCCCTGGAAGACAGTGTTTCATCTGTGTGTGAATACGTCAGCATTTGTATCAATGATGTCAAGGTGATAACAATCCATCCTAGCCAGAAACTCTGGATACATGAGAGACCAAATGCTATAGCAGCAAGAAAATCACCAAAGTATGTTTTTCTTGCTGCTGAACCTTGCTGTTTTACCATCTCGCTATTTTCAGATGACTGACATTCTGCCTAACTGTGGACCACCTCATCAGGTGGAGAGGACCGCACAGAACACCTGTGACTGTGAGTGAGGCCGAATGGCTTCATTCTCCTCTGCTTCAGTCTCTCATATTAGGTTCACGATTGAATTGCTATGCTCAAGACTGGCCCCATAACTTCTGATGGTATTGCTCCGTCTCATCCGTAACATTAAAGGGGACCTATTATGGCATCTACTGTAATACCTATTTTAAACAGGCCTTGAATGTCTTAAAAACAAGCTTTTGATTGTTTTTGCTAAATAAATTACAAATTCAGCCTCTGAGCCATGTCTTTATCTTCCAAGTCTCTAACCTCATTATCTATGAGGGATTCTGAGTGGGCGGGGCTATGATAATGAGGCTCTGTGCTGATTGGCTGCCTGAATGACGCGATACACCGCTACGAAAAAACGGTGGAAGCTCTGGCCAGCGGAGTTAGTTGTGGGCCGGGTTTCATACATCGCTCCTGTCGCGACGTCACGACAGGAGCAGAATCTGAACGTTTCGTAGAAGTCACATGACACTGAACGGCTCATCCGGGCGGCTGTACAGACATTTGGAATTTGGTTGCTTTCCTCCTTCTCTGAGTTGGCAGGCTGAGGGGAGACAACTTTATATATGTTAAGAAGGACAGTATAAATGGACCATAACACGTCTCTACAACAAGTGGAGTTTCTCCAGACTCCAACAGGACAACAAGTGGAGCCCCCCTCAGCACCAACGGAAGGCGCTTTTTGCCACCACCGTCCCACGGAGCATGTGGACAGGTATAAAGAGCATCACAGATTACCAAAGCAGGGATGCTGATTAGCCTTGAGATTTATCACTGCCTGATCCTTTGCATACCTTCAGTGCCCGCTTTAATTAATCTGACTCCCTCCACAGCACCAGGTTCCCAGTCCCATTGAGCTGACCGTTAGTGTTTCTGCAGTGGATGTCAGGACGATTATACAAATGATCAACCCTCAGAAAGCAGCAGGACCGTACAAGAATCCAGGAAAGGCTCCAAGGGAGTATGGTCATGAACGCACTGGGATTCCAACAGGTACTGTATTTACAACACTTCTCTGGTCAAAGTGGTGTCTTTCTTCTTCAAGAGGCCCACTATTGTCCTGGTGTGTAAAAGCATAGCTGTGGAAGGCATGGATGACTATGCTTGGTAGCCCTCAGCCTGACTGTCATGAAATGCTTTATACAGCTAGTTTCAGGCCATATTAAGGACTCAGTTTACATTATTTTGGACCCACAGCAGTATGCATACAAGACGAACTGTTCTGGCTGTGGTCACTATCATCTGATGCAGTATTGGATGCCATCACCTTGAAGGCAGAGACTAGTTCATCAGGATGCTCCTTATGGACTTTTATTCTGTATTTTAATCAATTTAATCATCCTGCAGACTCTAGCCAACAAATTGCTGCTGTTAGGGTCGATATGATCTGTGTGCAGCTGGGTGTCGGACTTCTTAATAGGTGGCCATAGTCTATGAGGATCCTTGGTGCCGTGACACTGACTCTCCACAAGGGTGTGTCCTGAAAGCCCTGCTGTATGTACAGGAGTCTATGGACAGGGAAAGGCAGAGAGATGCATTAACTGGTGTGATGCAAATGTGCTGACTTCCTTTCACCAAGGATGCTGGAAAGCATTTTGACGTCTGCTACTGCAGTTGCTGATAAGAAAAAAATGTCAACTTTGGTCAAATCTGCTCAAAAGACGCAGAACCAGTGCAACAAACATCATGATGGACCGTACATGCCCTCAGCACCCCAGACAGAAGGTTGCTCTGTCTCAGAGCTTGACTACAAGACTGAGGTGCAGCTTCTCCTCAGAGATTGTGAGGCTCATAAACACTGTACCATAATCTCTTCTCTGTGCTTCACTGCACTTTATTTCATACGCTGCTATTTTTCTCTGAAAGCACTGTGTTTTTATTGTTCAAATTCAAAAGTTGAAAAACTGATCAAGCAAAACAGTAGTTGTTGCAGTTAACATGATTTCAGTCTCTACAGAAATTTTGGTAGTTTGCTGAATCACTCCGTTGTGAAGAGGAATTTCAGCAGGGTCGGCGCCAGAGCAAATATTCAGAGGGGGCACGAGGCTTATTAGGGCGGGCACCAAATCAGTCGTGTAGGACAGCATTTTAAGGAAAAAAGTGCATTCTCACTGCTTTCCTATTAACAATCCATCTAAAACATGTGGAGAAATCAAATCAATTAGGTGGAAATAATGCAAGGAAACGCACATTTTACTTTGACTGAAAACGTTTTAAGCCTTTTTCACATAGAGTGCGCACAGTGGCAGCCGCTGCCGGCTTTGTGTATATGCTGCCCATTGTGTATGTGCTGCGGCTCCGCGCAAGAGCGCAGGGTCTGCAGCCGAGGTCGGTGGCGCGCATCACGGCGCACGCCGCTGGGTTGCCGCGGCAGCAAGGCGCAAAGCGGCTTTCACCTAGAACAAGGTTTGCGCAGCGCACGCCGGGATGGGCGTCTCTGTGAGGAGCTGTGGGATGCGAGACTGCAGGGCAGGCCTATCGGGACATCAATAAAAAGGGACAAAAGTGGAGAGAAATCTCCTAGAATGTGGACATAGTGTGTGTTTAAAAGTGGTAGAAATGTGATATTCTTTTGCTCTTTTAACAATAAAATGTTCATTTAAAATAAAATTTAGCATTTCCATGCCTCATATCAGGATCAATTGAATCATTTATCAATATATGGTTATGAAACTTTTTGTTCGGTAACACACAACGAGGTCACATACATGTTTTTAATATATCAAGTTGATCCGTTCATGCCCCGACAGAGCGGGGGAACGGCAGGGAGCAGAGGGCTCTGCTGCGCCGGGCGCAGCGCAAAGTGGGGCGCAGGTTTTTGCGCAGAGCGAAGCGACCGGTGTACAGAGCTAGATGGCAGAGTCTAGAACTAGAAGTCAGGCTTTGTTGAAGGGGCTGACTGGACAGACTGCCACCAGGATGGCTGAGTCTGTGTTGGATGGAGAGGAGGATAGTGTAATGGAGGAGCGCTTTCGGGAAATTTGTTTACCGCCAAAGAAGAAAAGTGAGGGGGCACAGTGACTGAAGTAAGCGGGCACTGCCCCCTGGTGCCCCCCCATGGCGCCGACACTGAATTTCAGGGTTGTGCATAAAGTTCTTCATTTTATGAAGTTGCTTCCTTTACACTGTTGGGCCACAGTCCTATGTGAACAGGGCAAGCCTTAATTTCAACTTTAAGGCCCAGGTCTGAGGCCTCAGTCTGAGACCAGCCTCAAGTTTTATCACAGCTGACCGCATGGTTTTGGAACAAAGGAATTAAGGAAAGACTCCAAAGCCCAGCCGGCTTTGTAGTCCATTGCAAGAGAGGTGTCAAAAGGGGGCGGGCCTGAGGTCACGCGCATACAGTAAGGACAGTGAATGTATTAATCACCCAGCAGTTCACCAAGGAACGCTGTTCGCTCTGTCCCAGTTTCATCGTCGCACGAGAAACGTCTACTGTCCATACGTCTTGCAAGAACTACTTCATCTCCAATCAGCGTGACCAGCATCAGCCGAGCAGGATCCCGCCAGCTGTGTTTGTGGAAGCCCACCCGCCCACCAGCATTATAACGGATTTACCCGCGACGTTCCGACAAACGGGGACAGGGACTATGCGCCCCGAGACGACGTGACCAGGCTAGGACCACCAGGAAAGGGGGACCGCCCGGCTGCCAGCGACGCTGCATCATCTGTCTCCGAGAGGCAGAAAGAGAGAGGGAACGGGAGCCGCCCACGCTGAACCATCAGTGGGAGTGTAAAATCAGTACCCTGTGGACCAGGACCCGAACCAGGAGTTCAACAAATCCCAGGAAATCTCAAAGTAAGAGGCTTGTGTCTGGTGGATTCAACCCCAGACACTGGCTCCTGAGTGGTAAACAGCAGAACGATAAAGGTACCGGTGGTGAGATATCACGCCAGTTTCCAAAGCTGCAAAGCTGTTTCCAAAGCTGTTGATTATGTCCGCATTGTCGTTTTTGCCTGTTCCTGTGTAGCGTGCGGACGGTCTCTCCTGCAGACCGGCGGTCGTTACGTGTGTATTATACTGTGACTGTTTTTCTTTCCTTCTCACTATCCCACACGGACACATTAGTACCCCGACCATCAGGCCTCCGATACTTTCAGTATCTGGGTGGAGAAACCTCCCGTAGTTTAGAAAAGCGTGCGACACAGTCGCCACGTAACTTTGTCAGCCATCTTTCCTTTTGCCTCACCACGTGTATGAACAGCCATCGTGACGTTGTCCGCCATTTTGTTGTAGGTCCATGTGACGTCACGTTGTTTGCCATTTTCCCTTTGGTCTACATAACGTTGTCCGCCATTTTTCTTTTGGTCCATGTGGGGAAGCGTGACCAGAGTAGATGGATGGAAGGAGGCAGGCTCAGATGCAATGCTAAAATGTTCAAAAGAGTGATTTATTTTTTTCAAAAAAATGCCACCATGTTGTAGACGTTGCAAAAAATATATACAAAACAAAATAGAAACAAAAAAAAAAGAAAAAACAAATAAAGGATTAACTCAGCTTAACTGAACAAAACTCAACTGATGAGAACTTAAAGTAAAGCAACATGTGCACGTGGCTGCACACTGATCTCTCTCCCTCCCCCGGCAGCAGACAGTAGCCGGTTAAGTAGGCCCTTCCATCAGGCTGTACCACTCCAAAGGTGACTCCACTCGCTTCCTTGGAATCAACTGAGCAATCAATAGTTTCCCTTCAACTACAATCACCATCAAACACACAATAGCTTTGCCTATGGTAACAGAAACCTTTTCAACCATGCTGAAAATAATCAAAATCAATAAGAAAACAAATCACAAAATGTACCTCCCCCATACATGGTTCAACCCAGTGACATCACTAATGTTGTCACCAGGGTATAAATACAGGAAATGTTTGCACTTTTTCCTCCCCCTTGAATTTGGATGGACTCATGGATGTATTATAGAACTGGATGGTACACCAAAAATGGCCGCCCATTCATTTCAATGCATTCTGCTCAGCCAGCGCATACGCCGAAAAAATCTCTGACTTCCGGGTTTTCTTCCGCGTACACGGGCCCATAGAGCATGCGCAGTTGAGTCACCTCCCATGATGCTCTGGGGCCTCCCATTATGCCCTGGGGCAATGACACGAATATTAATATAATATGTATTAATATAATATATTAATTAATGTATATTATTACATGTATAGTATTACATATATTATTAATGTATTAATATAATTACATAATATATATTAATATAAACATCCGTGGAATGCACGGACACGGCTGTGACGTCAGCCGTGACGTCACGCCCAGAAAGAGACTTTTCTTTGACTTTTCTGGCCGTTATAAAACATTTTTGACGGATATAAAGTCCATGACTTAAAAATATAGAATACAAAGATTAGTAATTGCCGGTGATTACAGCTGGAGGTTCCTGTGAACAGTTTTAGAGGCTTCTCTTTTACTATTGCGGTCTATGGGAAAAAATCTTTCTGGGCCCCATGGGATTTTTTGTTGCAGTACCGCGGCTGGCCACTGGAAAAAATCGGCGTGCCTTCTGAGTGCGAGATTCGGGGGCTGGATGGACTAAGACAGTAGACTGAAATGGGGACAAATGGTGTGCTCTCATCCACTTTGTCACACACCCCTCCCCTTAAGAAAATAAATTAGGGGAGATTTTTACCTGCCACTGTTTATGTTATGTTTATGTAATAATCTCGGGGGTCATGTTCTGGTGAAAGCGCCTAGAGACCACTTCTGTTCTAATAGAAGCTATATAAATGTATTTGAATTGAAAATTGAATTCATGCACAATGTAGATATCTAAAACAAAAACCTGCAAACAAACGCCTCTAAATAGAAAAAACTGACAAATGTTACAAAAACCTTCTTAAGCTTTCCCAAGATGGTTTTTCGGATGTGTTGATGACCCAGTTTATCACAAAAGTGTCATGGAAACACTTTTTGCTCATTTGCAAAATCTAGTTTCCAGCTGTTTTGAGCCTCATTGATATGATGCAGATGTGATATAACACTAATTAGGGCCCGAGCACTTACAGTGCGAAGACCCTATTGTATCTGTAGGAATTTTTCTTTTTTTCTTCTGACGAAAGGAGGGCCTTTTTCCCCCCTAAACGTGCCCCACAAGTCACCAAATTTTGCACGCAAGCCAGGCCTGGTGAAAAATTTGATATTTAATGGGTTGCATTAATGGGCGTGGCAAAATGGCTCAACAGCGCCCCCTAGAAAACTTTGTGCCTCAAGCCCCACAATACGGTTTGACGTACATGCACCAGAATCGGTACACACCTGTATCATGTTGCAACTTAAAGAAAAGTCTCTTGGCGCCATGGCTGAAACCGAACAGGAAGTCGGCCATTTTGAATTAATCGTGTCATTTGGGCGAAATTTATGCCATTTCTTCAGCCGCTTCTTCGCCCGAACCGTAACGTGCACCCAGGTGTGTTATACATCAAAATGTGTGTCTCCATCCTACGACGATGCGCATTACTTTTCTCAGTCAAAAGCGTTACCGTGGCGACGCTAGACGCCAAAAAGTGCGCCCCCCCCTTCATCTGATTGATCCATGTTTGATAATTCCTACTTTCTGCCATAACTTTTGAATGGTTTGACATAAAGACTCGTGGGTGGTGTCACCAGACTCGGTATTGAGTACTTGAACTTCATTGGCATGAATTAGCCCCGCCCCTTCTTCTGATTGGTCGATATGTGATAGTTTCTATTTTCTGCCATAACTTTTGAATAGTTTGACATAGGAAGTCGTGGGTGGTGTCATTTCTGATATGCTTATGGGGGGCGGTGGCCATGAGTGCGAGGACCCGTTCATCGCTGCTTGCAGCTTTAATTGTTGGATTTGTTCTTTTTGTTTGGGAGGTTTTGGAGGCCTGAAATAAAAGACTGAATGCATAATAATAAATGAAATTAGGCTGACAGGACAAAACATAAACTATCTTGGGTTTGTCCAGTCTGGGATGACATACATCAGAGTAAATCTTAGAAATTGCATCTCTTTCTTGATTTGGGGTTATTTTACCACACATGTACACTGTGAGCAAGAATGACTTCCCTTAAGGTCGTTGCTAGCTTTGGTGGTTGCAGAGTATCTCATGTTGCCCTGACAAAAAAGGATGCAGCTTTATTGCATCTTATTTATCCTCTGTTTTAAAAAGCAAATACAGCCTAGCTGTGGTGCAGGGACCTCTGGGTGGAGAGTTCATTTTTAGTTTGTGAGGGATTCTGGTTACATAAGTACCTTAGACAAAACAGTAAGAGAAAAACCCTCTTCAGTAAGTGAGAGGATAATCCTCCCTCTCCAATCTCATTTGTCCATGAGGTGGCAAGAGAGACCAAATGAGGGAAATGAGCATCCTTTCAAATAAAACACATGCCAAATCCAAATCCACATCCTGTAGCGCTGCAGCGGATGTATCTGTGCCCCCCCCTCCCTCATGCTGTGCTGTGTGGGTGATAAGTCTGACAGACGGAGGATAATTCATCCAGGTGATAAGGTGTGTCATTGGGCTCTTTGTGCTTGGCGACCGTCGCTACTGTGCTTAATTTGACCTGCTGCATGTCGCCAAGCGACCGCTGGTCAATATTAGCTCTGTAGCCGCTAACTCAAAAGGACATGTTTGTTCACCCGCTAACCCCCTCCCTCCCCCTCAGCACAGAAACAAACATGCACCTCCAGCTCACAGCTCCACCCAGGCACACGCACACGCAGCACACGTGCAGGGTGGTGATGGTTCTGATAGGAACGTGCAGCGGTCGCTCAGCGAGGCCCGGAGCCCACACGGAGACGCAGGAACAGCAGATGTTTGATGAGGGAGATCGCTCTACCGCGTGTGTGTTTGTCTGTTGGAGCAAGGAAATCTCATTTTACTGAGTAAAAGCTTAATACAACATCTGATCTCTGTGATACAATCCAAATACATTTTTCTCCTGTGTCAGCCTCTTACCCTAATTCTTGACATTGACCCGGTCTTTGTACGTTTAGACCGCATAGAAACGTCATTCTCGTCAGTTGTGTGAAATAAGACCTGGAAACAGGCATTGTGGCATAGAATTGTCAAATTGGTTTAATTCCCCACACGAATTGTTACAGATTACTTTTGTAATACTGTATTTGACCCGGACTTTGTACGTTTTGACCGTATAGAAACGTAATTCTTGCCATTTTAACCCTTGTGCTGTTTTTAGGTCAAGGGAGGGTGAAGGGAGAAAAGAAGGAATGAAGGAAAGAAGGAAATAAGGAAGAAAGGAGAAAAGAAGGAAATAAGGAAGAAAGTAGGAAAGGGAGTAAGGAAGGGAGGAAAGAAGGGAGAAAAGGAAAGAAGGGAAGAAGGAAGGAATAAAGGAACGAATGACGGAAGGGAGGTAGGAAGAAAAAGGAGTAAAGGAGGGTTAAAAAAAAGAAGGAAAAGAGGAAAGGAAGAAGGAAGGAGAGAGCATGGCAGGAGGAAAGAAGGATAGAAGAATTGGGTCACTTTGACCCAAAGACAGCACAAGGGTTAAGAATGAGATGAACCTGCTGGATCTACTGCCCTTACTTTATAACAACCTGTGCTTTTTATTATTTTACCTCTTTTCTTGCCATTTTATTTCATTGTATTTGTTATTTACTGTTTAATTGTGTCTTGCCGCTTTTAATGTTGATGTAAAGCACTTTGACTGACCTTGTGTTGGATTGTGCTCTACAGATAAACTTGCCTTGCCTACGCTGGTAATAACTTTCAACACTGGTGAGTGTCTTAGAGTTAGATGATACCAAACAAACTTTAACATGAACAGTGGTCCCAGCACAGACATGAAAAGGTTTATTATTTATCATTAGGTTAGAGTCCTGGTCCTCCCCTTCCATCCCAGCGGCTCCTGAGAGACATTTGTTCATTCCAGAGCTTCATCAGACCGGTGATTGGCAGACGTTGATAAGATGTCTCGTCTCCTCTCCAGATGAAATACACTTGGTCATTCTCTTAACCACGTTCCAAATGGGGAGGTCTTTTCTGCCTGCCAATGGATTTGGAAACCTCATATAAACGTATCCTTAACTTGATCTGGTCCGTCCCCCTCATACGATGCTGCTGGAGAGAAGTTTCACCCTGAAAGACATCTGCACGTTTAAGCCTGGTGCTGTCTGCAGGTCAAGGGAGGAGGAAGAGAAGAAGGGAGGAAGGGAGGAAGGGAGGAAGGGAGGAAAGAAGGAAGGAAGGAAGAATGAAAAGAAGGGAGAAAAGACGGAAGGGAGGAAAGAAGGATGGAAGGGAGGAAGGAAGGAAGAATGAAAAGAAGGGAGAAAAGAAGGAAGGGAGGAAGGAAGGAAGAAAAGAGGAAGGGAGAAAAGAGGAAGGGAGAAAAGAGGAAGGGAAGAAAGAAGGAGAGAGCATGAGGAAAGAAGGAAGGAAGGGAAAAAAGAAGGAAGATAGGAAGGGAGGAAAGAAGGAAGGGAGGAAGGAAGGGAAAAGAGGAATGGAAGAAGGAAGGAGAGAGCAGGAAGAAAGAAGGAAGGAAGGGAAAAAAGAATTAAGGAAGGAAGGAAGGAAGAAAAGAGGAAGGGAGAAAAGAGGAAGGGAAGAAGGAAGGAGAGAGCAGGAGGAAAGAAGGAAGGAAGGGGAAAAAGAAGGAAGAAATGAAGGAAGGAAGGAAGCAAGGATGGAAGGAAAGAAGGAAGGAAGGATGGAAGGAAAGAAGGAAGGAAGGATGGAAGGAAGGAAGGAAGGAAGGAAGGAAGGAAGGAAGGGAGAAAAGAAGGAAGGGAAGAAGGAAGGAAGGGAAAAAAGAATGAAGGAAGGAAGAAAAGAAGGGAGGAAGGAAGGAGAGAGCAGGAAGAAAGAAGGAAGGAGAAGGTGATTTTGACCCGAACACAGTTAAATGAGGAAGCGTTCGACTGCTCATTGTAACGTCTGTGTAAAGTATCTGGTGACGAGCGTCGTCTCTGAACCATCTTCAGTTGTATCAGATAGCGTTTACAGAAATATCAAGAGCATTTCTGATGCAGCTCCTGTAAACCTGCTCTTTAACCGTGAGCCCACATTTCCTCCCAGCACACTGCTATTAGCAGGGTCTAGAAAAAGTGAGATATACCAAATCAGAAAGAGCCGTAATAGTCAGGAAAGCATCCAGACCAGCGTTAAGGCTGGAGCTCATATAGCGGCATATGACTAAAGTAAGTAAAATGTAATGAAAAGAAAGGTGAGGGTGGGGGCTGATGCGTCTGCTGCATCTGCTGAAAGGAGGAGAGATAGTTAGAGAAATAACAGGAATAATCGTTCAGTTGCGGCTACAAGCACCAAAATTGGCACATATACTCCTTAGGGGTTGCTCTTTTGATAAAACCATTGTGCCAAAAAAAAAAAAAAGATGGCGGAATTTTTTCAAGATGGCCACTATCGAATATACAGTAATATTGCATTTCGCAATAAAATACAATAGAGTTGTCCTATTGGAATGATGTTGGTGTCAAATCATAACCTTTTCACTATGTAGAATCTAAATTTGGACCCATGGACTTACTCATTGGCTTCCTTGTACCATATATCAGTCCCAGAATCCTAATATTCTGCCAAAATATAGGTTTTTTTGTTATGTTTGTAAAATTGATGGTAGTGTATAGCTTAGTATTGTTAGAGGTGTAGTGTGTGTGTGTGTGTGTGTGTGTGTGTGTGTGGGAGGGGGATTCATTGTTCATGTTACGTATGACTCAGTTTGTATGGGGTTGTGGTCTATGTTGTCCATGGCTGATGTTGTGAACAGCCCTTTTCGCAGAACTGGTGGACAGACCACCCCGTCTTCCATGTACTTACTGACTGTTGCATCTCCCAGCTGTGCAGATATCTCTAGAACCCTGTTGTATGGAATGCTTACGCCATGCTCGTTAAGCATGTCCACCAACTTTCGCTTTCTGGTCTTTGCGTAGATGGACATCCCCATGTAAACAGGGAATGGGGTCTCTCTATTTTTGGAGTGTCTATGAGTTGCACTTCCTTCTTTGTACTTTGTGTAGCAGTTGTACTGAAGCAGCTGAGCAATTGCTTGATCGGTCTTTGATGCACCAAACCTCAGCTAAGATTTGAAGTCTGCTCCGTGTTCAAGCATGGCCACAAACTGAAGAAGACTGTGTGGAATGGCCTCCTCAATGCAACTCTCATAGAAGGTTCCATCAAATGTGGACTTGTGGTCCAACATACGTCTTTGCAAAATGTTAGCTGCTTTGCTAAGAATAATAGCTTCACTATAATAGTCAGAGGTTTCTGACAAGATAAAGCCTACCTCTTTCTGGAAAGCCAAAAGAACATCCATTCCCTGCTTGTGAGCCTCCAACTCAGGTATTTCTTACAGCAGTTTTGCCTTCAGTCTTGTGGAGTTGACAGGAGGTGCATCAACACCCAGCTGTTTCAGGCGCTGGGCATACAGGTGAACTATGTCTGTAAGTCGGAAGACTGAAGGACCCTCACCAGATTTGGTGGTCTCCACTAGATATGTGACTAGCTCTGAGAATGCCTGTGGGTGGTCATCCTCTTTGGTTGCATGTTCCTTTTCCAGTCTCTTGGTGGCTCTAAGGTAGGACCTCTCTCTAGTGTACAAGTCTACCAAGCATGCAGCATGGTATTGGAGCTCCGGTGCAACAACATCTCCACCGCTGAGTCTTGCAATAAGTTTTCCATCATTTAAAGTCCGGGCACATTCATTAACCCTCTTATTGAGATTCATTGTCATAGCCTTTCTGGTCTGTTCAGAGGACGTGAGTTCTTTGTCACATATGAAACACAATGAGCTTTGAATGCTGGTTCTGCTAAGGTTGGTCAGGCATTCCACTGGCTGAGCACTCTCTGCCTTACGTTTTGAGGTTCTCACTCTTTCTAGTTTTGTGTTGTTGAACATAGCACAACAACTTTGATGGTATTGAGCCTTGTTCCTCCTCAAAGTATCTTCAATGCCACCACCTTCATCAAGTCTGTCTGGATCAACTTTAATAGGCATCTCATTCATTGCATGAAATATGGGAATATTCATTGCAATCATATGGCACTTTTCCACTAGTATCGGCTCAGCCCGGCACGGCTCGGCGCGGCTTTACACGGCCCCACACGTGTGTTTTCGCACTGCCAGGGGAGAAGCGGGCAGGTTGTGGTGAAGCTGCTGTGACGTACTCGATTGCGCAACCGCTTTGTTCATGTCGGCGCAGATAAGAAATCAGCTGGAGCCGCGAGCGGCTGAGAGTAAAACAACCCGTCTACATCGCTTTTTTAATTTTTTCTCGACAGCCACCAGGTTTATGAACATCTGCACCTCAGAGTTGGATCACCAAACAGACGTTTTGCGCTTTATAATAAAATCGCCGCGAGCCGCGAGTCCCCTCCATGGATCTATTATAAAACGGTCCCCTCGCGCTGACTCCCGCTTCCTGATTCAAACGTCTGACGGCCCCGCCCCCCGACCAATCGGTGGCGAGGAGGTGGTGACGTCAGAAATAGTCCCTGCTCAGCCCGCTTTCAGAACCTCACTGAAATGGTTACAGAAAAAAGTATCGGCTTAGAGCGGCTCTACTCGTCTCAGCCCTAGTGCGAAAGCGCAAAACGGGTAGAACCGAGCTAAGGTGATACTAATGCAAAAGCGCCAATAGAGTACCCATCATGCCGTTCTGATTGTCGTGCGTGTGGTGATGAGAGCTCATTACCATTTTTCTCTTGGCAAAGACAACACTTGCTCCAGTCAGTTGTAAATTTAGGCAGTCCTGGATGTATATTTGCCATTTTGATTTTGATTAATCAAGATTTCACAGTGTGATGATGTGTATTTATTGCAACAAGGCCGAGGGGTTATCCTTTTACAACCATTATGCACAATAAGGTATGGGATACAACTAGGTTCGACAATAACTTATACAATCTACACCTAGCCCGATCGTTCATCCAGTATCATTTAAGTCCTGTGCGATCTGTACACCATCTGGGTAAGTCCATGAATAGGTCAGCTTAGCCCCGGTGTCGGTGCCGACAGTGTGCCCTGGCTGTGCATTGACATCCGCTCTGTTGAGCTGCTACATTACCCCCCCACCACCACCACCACCACCACCACCACACACACACACACACACACACACACACACTACACCTCTAACAATACTAAGCTATACACTACCATCCATTTTACAAACATAACAAAAACCCTATATTTTGGCAGAATATTAGGATTCTGGGACTGATATATGGCACAAGGAAGCCAATGAGTAAGTCCATGGGTCCAAATTTAGATTCTACATAGTGAAAAGGTTATGATTTGACACCAAGATCATTACAATAGGACAACTGTATTGTATTTTATTGCGAAATGCAATATTACTGTATATTCGATGGCGGCCATCTTGAAAAAAGGCCGCCATCTTTTTTTTTTTTTTGGCACAATGGTTTTATCAAAAGAGCAACCCCTAAGGAGTATGTGTGCCAATTTTGGAGCTTGTAGCCGCAACTGAACGATTCACCTGTTTTCTGCCTGTTATTTCTCTAACTAAGATGGCAATTAACATAAACATCCTTTTGCAATGCAAGGTGTTTTTCTCTCTATGTCAGTGAGACTGGATCTCCACGGCCTACATGTATAATTAGGAGTTATTGGGCCGTATAGATACACTTTAGGGGAACCAAATCTTTGGGGAGGTTCAGATCGTTAGATTATTCCCATCTACCTCTCTCTCTTTAACCCTTCCTCAACTGCATGAGCAGTTACAGGAGAAGCTCGGTCTGTAACCAAGCATGGAATCAAGACTCTGAGAGGGAAACCTCCCAGAAAAAGCCCAAGCAACAGGAAAACATACAGAAGAAAACAAGAACAACATACAACATGCAACGTGCTCAATAGACTCTTAAAGAAGGAAGAATTCCAGTAAACCCTCAAACACTTATTTTAAATAATTCATCCACAATTAATGCTTCACTATGCAAAAAATGAATTTTGCTTGCTGGCCTAACAGCAGCAAAACAGATAATAGCAGTAAGATGGAAACCACCACACACGCTTAACATCTCCCATTGGTATCTGACTTGTCTTGATATTATCTATCTGGAAATATCTACAGCCCCAATCCATGATGCAAAACAAAATATTGTATTTTGGTATACAGGACTGTATTAGAATATTGTGATAAAGTTTTTTATTAATGCAATTAAAAAAAACAAAAATGTCATACATTCTGGATTCATTACAAATCAACTGAAATATTGCAAGCCTTTTATTATTTTAATATTGCTGATTATGGCTTACAGTTTAAGATTAAGATTCCCAGAATATTCTAATTTTTTGAGATTTGAGTTTTCTTAATCTGTAAACCATGATATAGCCATGATATATATATATATATATATATATATATATATATATATATATATATATATATATATATATATATATATATATATATATATATATATATATATATATATATATATATATGTATACACACATAAAATAATACACACACATTCCAATAAAAGGTTGTTTTTCCAGTAGATGGAAATAATATAATTTTTTGAGATAGGATATTTATATTTTCCTGGCATGAATATGGAAAATACAAAACACTGTAATATTTATGACACTGATAAGACAGATAAATGTTTCAACCCCCCAAATGTCTTATTTGTCCCTCCTTTAGGGGGGTCGAGGTTGTAATTGGGGGGGTCAAACCCCCCCAAACCTCCCGTAACTCGCACTATGGTATTAGTACAGTAGTAGTACTATGAAGTAAACAAAGTTAAAAAGGGCTAGGCACCATAAGCTCATGTATTTATCAATGGAAACTGATCGACCAAATAAACTACTTCATCATTATCATGCTTGTCTTGGAGCTCTTGGACGCTTTCCCACACCACAGAGACAGCGAGGGGAGAATCTGGTGTCTTAAACCGGCAGCAGATTGACGGAGAGATGTTTCTGACACTGAAAAATATAAAACAAAGAAAAACAAGATATTTTGGGGACAGTTTTAAACACGTCAATCAATCTTGATGGTAGAAGAACATTTGCTCAAAGTCCTCGTCCCTGTGTGTTTCTGCTCTGAATGGGTGTCGTTACACAGCTGTTGTGTATGTTTAAGTGACCAAATCATACAGGATTTAGGATGGGAGGGTGGGAGGATGGGAGGGCGGGGGCGGACGGTGCCAGGGTTTTGGCTCATATCCCGTTTGTTTAGACCCTGCTCTCGGCTCTGTGATGGTAGCAACGTAGCGGCTCACTGGCTTTAGATTGTTTGTCATTTGGCATTTCGAGTGGAACTAACAAGCCTATAAAATGGTAACGAGAGGAAGATAGGAGGAGGTGGAGGGCATCCTGAAGAGGAGAGAGACTCAGAGAGAGAGACATCCAGGGGGCCAGACTGGAGCAAATGAGAGAGAGAGTGTGAAATAGCAAGGAGGAGGGCGGGGATGGAGGAACACAAGATGGATGGGTAAGGACAAAGGGTATGTAATAAATGAGATGTGTAGGTAAGAGAGATAAGAGGGGTTTGAGTGGGAGAGACCTCATGTGAAATTGTTTGTGAGATTTAGTAACAATATCAGGTTATTTCATGCTTGCATGAATTCCCCCCCCTCCACACGCTCACTTCTTCTCTGGTTTTCACTTTGGACCCCAGTGGTGGGAAGATGATGCAGTTATGGGGGAACTGAAACACCTGTGGATCCCAGCTGTACAAGACCTACTGGCAGTCCGGTAGCCCCATAAAAACCTAATTAAATCTACTACTGCAGCTCCTTTTAGTGACCCCTGAACTGCCATGCTGGTACTGGTCGTGGAGCAGACGCTGGAACCCACCAGACGTCGCTCTTCTCTATGCTCTTTTGTGACTTCTTTTTAACACTTTTTTGTTTGTTCTGTTGTAACATCGGTGTCCCACTCTCCTGTGCTACAGTATATTTCATATTTAGGCAACAAGGGTGCAGAACATTTTTTCTAAGTTGGTAAAAGATTAAAGTTTGCTTAAAGGGGACCTATTATGGCATCAAATAACTATTTTAATCAGGCCCTGAATGTCTTAAAAACAAGCTTTTGATTGTTTTTGCTAAATAAATTAGAAATTCAGCCTCTGAGCCATGTCTTTATCTTCCCATTCTCTAACCTCATTAGATTGGCCTGATTGGCTGCCTGAATGACGCGATACACCGCTACGAAAAAATGGTGGAAGCTCCGGCCGGCGGAGTTGGTTGTGGGAGTGGTTTCACGCATCGGAGGCCAAACTATGTAAATTGTATTTTGGTTACGTAATGACGGGAGCAGAATCTTATTGGCTCGTAGATCCACATCACACTGGACGGATCATCCGGGCGGCTGTACAGACTCTGCAGAATCTGGTTGCTTTCCTCCTTCTCTGAGTTGGCAGGCTGAGGGGAGACCACTTTATATATGTTAAAGCAAGAAAAAACCTGGTTTTCATAATAGGTCCCCTTTAAAGTCAAGCTGGACATGATTGTCTTGGAAATACAGAAGACTATCAGGGCCATGCAGGAGAAAAAATATTTGAGAGGGGAAGATTTTTTTGTATTATGCACTTCGAGAAAAAAGTTGAAATGTCGAGTTAATGTTGAAGTAAAATTTCGAGAAAAAAGTCGAAATGTCGAGATTAATGTTGAAACACAATTTCAAGAATAAAAAAAAAATCAGACAATTTCGAGAAAAAAGTCAAAATTTCGTGAATGAAGTCGAAATTTCGAGAATTATTCACAAAATTTTGACTTTTTTCTCAACGTTTCGACTTTTTTCTCGAAATTTTACTTCAACATTATTCTCGACATTTTGACTTTTTTCTCGACATTTCGACTTTTTTCTCGAAGTGCATAATGAAAAAACAATCCTCCTCTAAAATATTATTTTTATTTTTCTCCTGCATAGCCCTAATACTCTTCCGTATGGAAATGTAGGCTCTGACCTCAGCAACGGAGACGGTGACACCAGTGTTCAGGAGCTTCGTTCTCATCTACATCTACATCTACCTCCAGTTTCACATTTAGATGGATGTTTATATATCTAGGTTTGGTCAAGTGTGGCCTGTTTGTGGTATACATAGTGAGTTGGTTGCACAGCAACGTAAACTTCAGGTTTGAGACAGTGTTCAGTTTTTGGAGAGCGGTGACGTCTCACCCGGTGTCCTGACATGGACGTCCTGGCTGCTCAGTCACAAATAGACTCAAAGACGCTTGGCAGTTCTGTCAAGCCTGAACTGTTAGACATGGGCTGAGGATTTGCTTTGTGCCTTTAAGGGTCATTTTGACTGACCGTCAGAGGAGGAAACTGCTCCACCATGGACGGAAAGATGCCTTGACACTTTGAGATTACTTTCTTTCCTTTTCCAGCCGTATACAGATTGATTGATTTTAAGTCTTTAGGGATCTACACTTCGTAACACCTTGTTCACATCAGCAGATGCTTCTAATGAACAGCAAATTTACATTTTTGACCCTCCTATCAGTCAAAATAGAACCTGAAACACAGCTTGAAATTCATCTCACAACGGTGAGATGAAACTAATTGGAGTCAATGCAAACCACCATCTCCAGTCATTCAAAGCCTTGACTCTCACTAGCTATGATTCTTTAATTATTAGCTGCTGTGAATGCTTAACAGGTACGTTCAGTAAAGATGAAAAATCATAATTATGGGCTGTCAGTTTTGTCACATTGTGTTTGAGTTGTTGCTACTAAGATTCCCCTCCTGTTCCAGCGGTTCACAGTTGACTGGTTGCAGCTGCAGTATTGTAATGAAAAGCTTTCTCTGGGATATGTTGGCATAACAGAGGAAGTCTTGTAGGGTTGCCTCCATGAGACGAAGACATGCACAAACAGGGTGAATTTAGGGGAATAAAACCAGGAAAACAGGTGGAATTGTGCAGCAGCTCAAAGTAATGACTCTACTCTTATCGGCCTAAGTTACCAGACTTATAATACAGTGCTGTGTAGGTGGAATTTACCCTTGAAATGTTCAGATCTGCTCCTCCTCCACTCGCCTTCAGTTAATGAGTTTGTGGATAAATTATGAGTATTATTGATACCACTGCTCCTACCAAGGTGAAGGTGATCAATGCTAAAAAGAAACCTCCCTGGAGAAATGCTGCACAGGTCGGAGATGAAAGAAGAGAGTTGAAGAGCTGAATGCAGGTGGAAAACTAAATCACAGGTTCATTATGACGTCTATAAAGAGAGACTGAGCATATAAATCAGAGCTGGACCAAGAGACCAGAGTCCTCACTAAGACCAGAGTCCTCACTAAGACCAGGAGACCAGAGTCCTCACTAAGACCAGGAGACCAGAGTCCTCACTAAGACCAGGAGACCAGAGTCCTCACTGAGACCAGGAGACCAGAGTCCTCACTAAGACCAAGAGACCAGAGTCCTCACTAAGACCTAGTGACCCAAGTCCTCACTGAGACCTAGAGACCAGAGTCCTCACTAAAACCTAGAGACCAGAGTCCTCACTAAGACCTAGAGACCAGAGTCCTCACTAAGACCTAGAGACCAGAGTCCTCACTAAGACCTAGAGACCAGAGTCCTCACTAAGACCAGGAGACCAGAGTCCTCACTAAGACCAGGAGACCAGAGTCCTCACTAAGACCAGGAGACCAGAGTCCTCACTGAGACCAAGAGACCAGAGTCCTCACTGAGACCAAGAGACCAGAGTCCTCACTGAGACCAAGAGGCCAGCCAGTGTTCAGCTTTTATGCTCCTCACCTGTGGAACAAATTCCCAGAATGCATCACGGTTGCCGAGACTCACAGTTGCTTTAAAGGAGCATGAGGCAGGATTGAGGCAGGATTTATGAAAATAATTTGTATACGTTTTAAGTTTTCTAGTAATAATGTCAGATGAAGCGTTCCAAACTAAAAAGAATGATTCCTCTAGTGTATCTCTCCGTTGCCTTGAACAGGCTGTGTGCTGCAAAATGTGCTGCAATTGTGACCGGAATTTCCCGCGCTGGGCTGCAGATGTGACGTCAAATGACACTGCATGTGCGTTCTCACCGTTCTCCCGTGCCGGCTTCACTGTTGGCTGCAGTACCCCTGCCGTCATGGCAGGGTGGCGCTAGAGAGTCTCCTTTCTTAAAAGGAGCCTCATGCTCCTTTAAGTCAGTGGTCTTCAACCCCTCAGGACCACCTGTCCTGCATGTTTTGGATGTTTCCCGTCCTCAGATCACCTGATTCTAATTAACGGTCCTCATTAGCTTGTTATCAAGCTCTGTTGTTGACACAGCTCCTTGTATCACGGTGCGCTGAAGCAGGGTAGCATCTAAAACATGCAGGACAGGGGGTCCCGAGGACCAGGGCTGAAGACCACTGCTTTAAGTCAAGGTTGAAAACCTTTTATTTATTGCTGCATTTCAGTAATCTCCCACAATGCACTGCAACCTTTATTTCTTGTATCTCACTTGTTTAATTCTTTTTAAATGTCTGTATTTAATTCTGCTTTTAAACTCTTACTTTTTAATGCATTTTCATTTTTTTTATGTAAAGCACTTTGAACTGTCTTGTACATGAAATGTGCTGTACAAATAAACCTGCCACTCTTTGCCTTGCCTTGCCCTACCTTGCCCTGCCTTGCCCTGCAATGCCCTACCTTGCCTTGCCTTTCCCTACCTTGCCTTGCCTTTCCCTACCTTGCCTTGCCTTTCCCTACCTTGCCTTGCCTTTCCCTACCTTGCCTTGCCTTTCCCTACCTTGCCTTTCCCTACCTTGCCTTGCCTTTCCCTACCTTGCCTTGCCTTTCCCTGCCCTGCCTTGACCTGCCTTGCCCTACCTTGCCTTTCCCTACCTTGCCTTGCCTTGCCCTACCTTGCCTTGCCTTTCCCTGCCCTGCTTTGACCTGCCTTGCCCTACCTTGACTTGCCTTTCCCTGCCCTGCCTTGCCTTGCCGTGCCCTACCTTGACCTGCCTTGCCTTGTCTTGCCCTGCCTTGCCTTGCCTTGTCTTGCCTTGCTGTGATTTCACAGATACAAAGTGGAAAAGGCTCCAACTCCAGCCGTGAGTAAGACAGAAACCTTTTCCATGTGAAACGTTGTATGTTGTGAAAGCTCAGACGTTCTTGTTCCATGACGGCATGTAAACCTTCCAGTCCTCATCTGACCTTGCAGAATATGAGGTTGATCTCTAAAGCAAGACATATTAGTTGCAGTGTGAATTCTTTAGAATAAGAGTCCAGACAACGACAAACAGAGCTGCAAGTAGCTGCCCCAGCATTGTTGGGCAATGTCTCGCCAGGTCCCAACCTCGCACGGGCACAATTGACCCTTTGTCAAGCCCCGGCCCTGTTGCTAGGTCAGACAAAACTGTCATCTCTCCCGTCAACTTCCATTGTAAAAACAGGGTTTTACATCACTTCATTTCTAATTATTCTACCAAAGAAAATCAACAGCAACTAGATATAAATAAAAAAGGACACAGGTACCTTGGAGTGAGTTTAAAAAATAGAGGCGAAAACGAGATATTTTGATATTTTGACATAGCTTTATCCAAAGCAGACATTTTTCATTATTTACCATTGGTTTTGGGATGAAATGTATTCCTGTGATTCTCTCTGGGTAGCGGGTGTCACTTTTACAAGATCTTCCAACACGTTTAAGTGTTTTTATATACTTCCATGTTTGTATTTAAGATGTTTTTTTTCCCTTTTTTAAAATTGTATTTTATTATGAACCAATTTTTATTTATTTTTTAACCTGTGGAGCTGCCGTATTGTAAAGCACTGAGATTTCTATCTGTGAGAAGTTACATGGATCAACCTTGCTGACTGAATGACTCCTGATTGGCTTCATTGCAGGGAACAGTTTTGTCTGTATGCATCATTTACGGGAACTATCATGTACCTTGTCTCTGCACAAGTCTCACGCATGCAGCACATACAGTGAGCAGGCAGTAACAGTGCTCCTGTAATATTCAGTTTAACGTAGGACTTCTGTCGGGCTGTGTGATCCGAAGAATAATCAGGAAGCTATTTCATGGATCAATGACAGATCTACCGCAGGGTGCAAATAGCTGAAAAAGACTGTTGTGATACGGACCTAACATACTGTTATGTCATGCTAGTGGCGGCCTGGATATACCCAGCTGGTCTCCGCAGGAGGGCCCCCCTTATGAGCCAGGTCCTGGTCAAGGTTTCTTGCTCTTAAAGGGGAGTTTTTGACTTGAAGGTTTTTCTCCTGCTAGGGGAGTGAAAGATCCACGTGTTCGTTTGTCTGGTGCACCATAAGAAAACCAGTGAAGGGAATCAAATGTTAACAAGCTTTTATTATATCATGCACAAGGAGGTACACTTTTCTCCAACCACAGAGGTAGGAGAGAAATGCACACTGTGGTCATCTATACAGTCGTATTTATACTGAAAAGGGAGGTGTTTTGTACTTTATAGGAGTCGATATTGAACCTTATCTGTTGAACCTTACCTGGGAGGCCAACTGCAGGGAAAGAAAACCTAAACATGTCACACACTTTCAACTATATATTTTCTGTTGTTACTAGGGCTGTCAGTTTAGCACGTTAATTAGATTAATTAATTACACTGCTAATTAACACGTTATGAAAATTAATGCAATTAATTATGAGTGGCAAAATGCACAAGCATCTTAAATGTGTCCCATTGAGGGAGCCGTAGTTCACTTGGCAGTAACAGGTCACTTCCCTCCTGCTGCTGGTCAAACTAACAAAGCAGTGACAGACCTGGACGACTCAGGGGAGACTCAGCAAATCTTTGCTGGGTCTTTGAACGGCAAGTTTATGTATAGAAAGAAAGAAGACGGGACTATCAACAAGAACGCGGTGATTTGTATATTTAAAAAAAAAAAAATTCCTCTCACCGCCACCGGAGCTGCTCCAGCCTGAATTATCATTGAAACGCTAAACATGTCCGGACAAGTTCCACTGTAAACGTTACAGGTACCAGTACTAGCGGGAGCTCACTTCACCAACCCACGCTTGCAGAATCTGGGAAACGAATGAGCAAAGCCACAACAGAAAAACTGACAAACTCAATGGCAAAGTGGGTTGCTGCTGATTGCAGGACAATTTCAATCGCGGAAGACGATCAAGGAGGAATGGTGTCCTGACCAAACCGTATTAAAACCACTCCCTGTCAGGGTTTGACACTTCCCCCCAGTGTTTGTAACTTTCAGTTCTGTCTTGCCCCGCCTGTGTCCCATCTGCCCTGATTGTGTCCACACCTGTGTCTCGTCTTGTCTCGTTATCCCCTCAGTATATCTTGTCTTGTCATTCCTTGGTTCCCTGTCGGTCCGTTCTGTTCTCTCCTCCATGTCTCCTTGTAGTTTTTGTCTTGATCCTGGTTTTTGTGTTTTTTGATCCTGCTCTGCAGCGCCTTGTTTTTGCCTTTTTATGGATTAAATCCTTTTTGTTTTTGAGAACTCCTGACTCCAGCCTCCCTCTGTCTCCTGCACTTGGGTCCTTTAAAAACCTAACCCTGACAGAACGGACCGACCAACATGGACCCAGCGGGAGGGTTTATTACTCTTTTTGAGTTCTTCCGCCGAGAGGCAGAGAAAAATGGGGACCCCTTTCTGGGAACCTGCCAGGCTCGAGGCGGGCCCGGGGGTTCTCAGCCCCAGGGGAAGCGACGGCGTCAGCGCCAGCCCCAGCCTGTTCCGGTGGGGGCCCTGGACGCACCTCTTCCTGTTCCCGAGGTGGTCCTGGACGCATTCCAGCCTGTTCCCCCCTTCTGGGGAACACGCCTGGCTCGAGGCGGGCCCGGGGGTTCTCAGCCCCAGGGGAAGCGACGGCGCCAGCGCCAGCCCCAGCCTGTTCCTGCTCCAGCGGTGGTTCTGGACGCATCGCCCCCTGTTCCTGCTCCAGCGGTGGTCCTGGACGCATCGCCCCCTGTTCCTGCTCCAGCGGTGGTCCTGGACGCATCGCCCCCTGTTCCTGCTCCAGCGGTGGTCCTGGACGCATCGCCCCCTGTTCCTGCTCCAGCGGTGGTCCTGGACGCATCGCTCCCTGTTCCTGCTCCAGCGGTGGTCCTGGACGCATCGCTCCCTGTTCCTGCTCTAGCGGTGGTCCTGGACGCATCGCTCCCTGTTCCTGCTCTAGCGGTGGTCCTGGACGCATCGCTCCCTGTTCCTGCTCTAGCGGTGGTCCTGGACGCATCGACCCCTGTTCCTGCTCCAGCTCCGAGGACCCGTGCCCCCCCTCAGCCAGCTCCGAGGACCCGTGCCCCCCCTCAGCCAGCTCCGAGGACCCGTGCCCCCCCTCAGCCAGCTCCTAGGACCCGTGCCCCCCCTCAGCCAGCTCCGAGGACCCGTGCCCCCCCTCAGCCAGCTCCTAGGACCCGTGCCCCCCCTCAGCCAGCTCCGAGGACCCGTGTTCCCCCCCAGCCCGCCCTGGATGTGGACTGTGGGGACATCTGGGATCTGTCCCTTGAGGGGGGGCCAGCGCCCCGGACCCGGGTACCCCCGCAGCCGGCACCTCGGACCCGGGTACCCCCGCAGCCGGCACCTCGGACCCGGTTACCCCCGCAGCCTGCACCTCGGACCCGGGTACCCCCGCAGCCGGCACCTCGGACCCGGGTACCCCCGCAGCCAGCGCCACGGACCCGGGTCCCCACTCGGGCAGCTCCGGGGATCCTCTGCCCCCCGACGCCGGCTCCCCGCATCCTGTCTGCTCCTGTTCCGGTTCCCCGCATCCTGTCTGCTCCTGTTCCGGTTCCCCGCATCCTGTCTGCTCCTGTTCCGGTTCCCCGCATCCTGTCTGCTCCTGTTCCGGTTCCCCGCATCCTGTCTGCTCCTGTTCCGGTTCCCCGCATCCTGTCTGCTCCTGTTCCGGTTCCCCGCATCCTGTCTGCTCCTGTTCCGGTTCCCCGTATCCTGTCTGCTCCTATTCCGGTTCCCCGCATCCTGTCTGCTCCTGTTCCGGTTCCCCGCATCCTGTCTGCTCCTGTTCCGGTTCCCCGCCTCCTGTCAGCCCCGACTCCGGCTCCCCGCCTCCTGTCAGCCCCGACTCCGGATCCTGAGGCGGTCCCGCAGCCCTCTGTGCCTGAGGCGGTCCCGCAGCCCTCTGTGCCTGAGGCGGTCCCGCAGCCCTCTGTGCCTGAGGCGGTCCCGCAGCCCTCTGTTCCTGAGGCGGTCCCGCAGCCCTCTGTTCCTGAGGCGGTCCCGCAGCCCTCTGTTCCTGAGGCGGTCCCGCAGCCCTCGGTTCCTGAGGCGGTCCCGCAGCCCTCGGTTCCTGAGGCGGTCCCGCAGCCCTCGGTTCCTGAGGCGGTCCCGCAGCCCTCGGTTCCTGAGGCGGTCCCAGAGCCCCGTCAGGTTCCCGAGCCCCGTCAGGTTCCCGAGCCCCGTCAGGTTCCCGAGCCCTGTCAAGTCCCCGAGCCACGCCAAGAATCCCCGTCACGCCCCCCGCCAAGACCCAGGCCTAGGCCTCGGGGACGCCCCCCCGAGCGGTCTCGCTGGTCTGCCCGGTCCCGAGGTCGACCCCCGGAACTTTGGCCGTGTGTGGCCTGGGCCCTCCTCCAGGCCCCCTCCGCCCACCCTGGGTTAGGACTCTGGGGACATCTGGGATCTGTCCCTTGAGGGGGGGGTACTGTCAGGGTTTGACACTTCCCCCCAGTGTTTGTAACTTTCAGTTCTGTCTTGCCCCGCCTGTGTCCCATCTGCCCTGATTGTGTCCACACCTGTGTCTCGTCTTGTCTCGTTATCCCCTCAGTATATCTTGTCTTGTCATTCCTTGGTTCCCTGTCGGTCCGTACTGTTCTCTCCTCCATGTCTCCTTGTAGTTTTTGTCTTGATCCTGGTTTTTGTGTTTTTTGATCCTGCTCTGCAGCGCCTTGTTTTTGCCTTTTTATGGATTAAATCCTTTTTGTTTTTGAGAACTCCTGACTCCAGCCTCCCTCTGTCTCCTGCACTTGGGTCCTTTAAAAACCTAACCCTGACACTCCCCGAGGCCAACATGCACAGATGCACAACCAACTGAACAGGAATATATATATTTTTTTGAATTTCATTTATGAAACACACTTCACCCATAAAAATGTGGATTTCAAATCTTCTCTTCTTAGTGTATTCAATTGATTAGTCATGCACTGCAATTTTGTAATGTCCTAGAATTTGAATTCTTTATTGGGGGACCTTTAGCAGATATGAGATTAAAATGCGATTAATTACATTAATTAATTATAAAGCCTGTAATTAATTAGATTCATCTTTTTAATCGCCTGACCGCACTAGTTGTTACCTATAATCCGATATGCCAACCCAGCAAAGATCTACAACAACCAAAACCCAGTGAAAAACAGAATGGGACCCATCAATCTTAAACATCCGTTCCTCTTCACCGTCCTCACCTAAAGAAGAACTCAGATAATCAGTCTGGTCATAAAAACAGCAGGTGGTCCTGCACTGAGAGCAAACATCAGAGCACAATCTTATAGAAAAACCCCTCATAACTTTAACAATTTCATGAAATCCTAACAGGAGTCCTTCTCTAATATTTGTTCAGGGTCATGTTCTGGGTCTCCACTCAACTCAATCTCAACTAAATCTTTATTGATAAAGTACAGTTTAAAACAACCCAGGTTGACCAAAGTGCTGTACGGTTAAAAAACAACTGAATAGAAGGCATATATTACAAAGATAAAATAAATAGAATAAGATGGGTACAAAATACAAGAATACAATGAAATAAAAAAAGTTTAAAATAATAAAAAATTTAAATAAGTTTGAATTAAAATTTCGCCAGAATCCACTAAAACTAATCACCTCCTAAAAGTGGCTCGGAATGATTTGTATTGTAGCAGATGCTATATTTATAAAGATTAATTGAAATGAGTATACAAATGAGTATATCACTTAGCCACTGTTACTGATGGAGGCTCTTACTTTTAAATAACTAGATGAACTTAAATATAAATGTTCATCACTATTAGCAGCATTTATTTAAAATTTGGCAATAATCTATTTAAGTAACTCTTAAATTCAAGTCAATTTAAAATACTTAATTAATCCCCGAAGGCTTACTCCAAATCCTGCTTTCAAGCCTTTTTAAATTAATGGTGTAATTTGGGTGCAATTTATGCCATTTCTTCGGCCGCTTCTTGCCGAACCGTAACGTGCACCCAGGTGTGTTATACATCAATATGTGCGTCAAGATTCTGCCACGATGCGCATATTACTTTTCTCAGTCAAAAGCGTTACTGTGGCGACGTTAGACGCCAAAAAGCGCGCCCTCCCTTCATCTGATTGGTCCATATTTAATAGTTCCTACTTTCTGCTATATTTGACATAAAGAGTCGTGGGTGGTGTCATCGGACTCGGTTTTGAGTCCTTGAACATAATTGGTGCAAATTAGCCCCGCCCCTTCTTCTGATTGGTCGATTTTTGATAGATCCTACTTTCTGCCATAACTTTTGAATGGTTTGACATAAAGACTCGTGGGTGGTGTCATCGGACATGGTTTTGCGTCCTTGAACATAATTGGTGCACATTAGCCCCGTTCCTTCATCTGATTGGTCGATATCTGATTGTTCTTACTTTCTGCCATAACTTTTGAATGGTTTGATATAGAGAGTAGTGGGTGGTTTCATCCGCTAAATGTCCAGGTCTGAAGAATCTACATCAAGTCATACAAGCTTCCACTGCAGCCTGAACGTGCACAAGGGTGGAGGACCGTTCATCACTGCTTGCAGCTTTAATAATTTAATTGCAATTGTATTTGGGTAATTGCAGTCTTGGTCCATAGCTGTGTCTTAAAAACCTTCTGCCAGTTTTTACTGCTGTCGACCCTGTGACCACAAATGTCCAGTGACAATAGCTTCTTTTTTTTTTGTTTTTTTCATTTCATTTCATTTATTCCGTTCATGGTATATCTTCTTACAATGTTGTACATAATTCCAAGAAGTACACATTATCACCATGACGAAAAGGAGCAGGAAGAAGAAAACTTATGTTACCTGCCCCTCTCTGTAAATACAATTACATTTACTTGCTGAACACCTATCTATCTATACATATATAAACAAGAAAACAAACAAAAATACCACTCTTCTATTTATTTTTTCCCTCTTTCTCCTTCTTCTTTTTTGTAGGCACTTATCTTTTCCTTTTTAAACATTTTCTTAAGCTGACCCAAACTTGTGCAGCTTTTCAGTTCTTCACTTCACATACTGGTCACCTGCTTGTTGCATCGTTAAAAAGTGGAGTATCAACACTGTTACTCCAGACATACAGTACAAAGGACACATGAACCAGCTGTTGCACCATTAACTGGGAGAATAGCCACATTTTTCCATTTGCAGGCAGTAGAGCATGGACAGAAGAATACTCAAGCTTTTTCAAATGGCTTTGGAGCCTGGAACCAAACAGAAGCTCCAGTTGGTAAAGCTTGTGAGGTCCTATCTTTGTGAGGCATGCTTCACGTCAACAGTTCGGGGCGGCAGTAGCTCAGGTGGTAGAGCGGGTCGTCCAATGATCAGAAGGTCGGAGGTTCAAATCCCGCTCTATCCCAGTTGCTGTCGTAGTGTCCTTGGGCAAGACACCTTGCCCCGTGTGAATGTGTATGAATGTGTATGAATGTTGGTGGTGGTCGGAGGGGCCGTTTGGCGCGGAATGGCAGCCACGCTTCCGTCAGTCTGCCCCAGGGCAGCTGTGGCTACACATGTAGCTTACCACCACCAGTGAGAATGTGTATGGATGAATAATGATCTAAGTGTAGCACTTTGAGATTCATTGAATGGAAAGTGCGTTACAAGTTAAATCCATTATTATTATTATTATTATTCTTGTAAAGAAGAGCACCAGGACATGGGGAGACAATCATTAGGACTTCTCTCCCCTCCGTTCACCTAAGTGATGCATGTCACAAGCCAGAAACATCATCAGTGACTCCTCCCATCGGAGGACCGCGCCGTGTCCTTGATGACCTCTGGGAAGAGGTTCTTCAGCCTTCGGTGCAGGACCAGCACGTTTGGAAGGAGCTTTTTTTCTCCAGGTCATCAGACTGTTCGGCTCTACATAAGACATGCCACTCATTCTGGACACTAAGTGGGGAACAATGTCTCCTGTGCAGACTCTCATACCATCCAACCTATGATCACACAACTCTTTTGTTACTCCCCAAGCTACATTTACTAAGTTACTTGGTCATTGGTTATAGTCTTGTACTTTAATATCTACAGTACTGAGTTCTGTGTTCACTTGAAAAACCGCGAGTTAAATACACTCACCGGTCACTTTATTAGGTACACCTGTCCAAATGCTCGTCAACACAAATTTCTAATCAGCCAATCAAATGGCAGCAACTCAATGCATGTAGGCATGTGGACATGGTCAAGACAATCAAACCGAGCATCAGAATGGGGAAGAAAAGTGATTCAAGTGACTTCGAACCTGGCATGGTTGTTGGTGCCAGAATAGCTAGTCCGAATGTTTCAGAAACTGCTGATCTATCCCAGTTGAATCTATGCCATGAAGAATTGAGGCGGTTTTGAAAGCAAAGGGGGGTCCAACCCGGTAATAGCCATATATATGTATGTATATATGTGTTGTCGTGCCACAGTAAGTAAAGTAAATTATTTAACAAATTGAATTATCAAAATGACTTCATCAAAACGGGGCACCACCTGATGTAATCAGGAAAACGATAACTAAACAGCAAAAATCAGTCTCAAGGTAAATTATTATCCCATGAAGGATTGAGACGGTTCTGAAGACAAATGGGGGTCCAACCCGGTCCAACCCGGTAATAGCCAGTGAGAGTAGATAGAAAGATAGATAGAAAAATAGACCCAAACTATGCAGTGTACATCAGCATTAATGAATGTACTTTATTTTGTGTTTTGTTCATTTCCTGACTGAAGCACGCCTGAGGTGTCTGGTCAGAGGTTGGAAAGCAGTGCAGGCTCCTCAATAGACCAAGTCATTTGTGATGGAGGTGCTGATCCACAGGTGTGTGCAAATCAAAGATGCTAGTCTTTACAAAAATGTATTAATATACCCTTTTGTTGTGCATTTCAGACATTTGGACGGTTATGAGAGTTCTGGGATTTACATGTGGCTAATATTGCTGTGAGGGCAGCACGTTCTGCAGCTTGAACCACGTGAAATAACTGAATATTAGCTCAGTAATTACATAACTGTCAGTCTTTTGGTGTCCCAGCTGATGCTTCTCACAGATGAAGAGATTTTGTGTTATGTCTCAATCAGCTTTACTGAGCATTCGCTCACCAAAACATGCTTCCCCATGCTGGATCCAGCCCAGTGAGCTGCTCTCCTCCGACCCCAGTCCTGCGCTTATCTGCTGAAAACTGGGTTGGTTCAGTTGCACGGAGGAGAAGGCAGTTTCCCACCCAGAGTGGCATTTCACGCTCAAATTTCTAATTAGGCTGCGTCCTGAGATGAAACCAATATGAGTAGCAGTCATTGTGGTTTGTTCCCAACAGTCAGCTTTTGTCACATGTTTAACATGTTTATTCATGTGAAACAAGTAATAAATGGTGAATGAAGCTTGACCGATGCTAGGGCTGAACAGCTAGACACATTCAGTCACATAACTTTCACTGTGTGAAGTAATACGTACAGCCCTATTATTTTACACATAAAACATAAACAGCACGTGGCCATGAAAACAAACTCTCACTGCATCATTTCAGTCCACCAAAGCCTGCAAAGCTGGAGCTGAAGTCAAAACGCCCGTGTGCTTGGTCTCTCTGTCTAAAAAGGGCACCGTCTTTGCTGTTAAAGGGGGAGTGTATACAAATGAATCACCCCAAAGTATCTCAACACAAAGTTCTTTAGTTCCTCTTAAGATACAATAAGATAAGATAACATAAGATAAGATAAGATTGCCCTTCACTTTGTGCAGCAGCAGTACACTCAACACACACATGCAGCGAAAGGGTAAAAAAGTAAAACATATAATAATTACAAAATATAAACAGTATATACAGGACTGTCTCAGAAATTTAGAATATTGTGATAAAGTCCTTTATTTTCTGTAAAGCAAAAATGTCATACATTCTGGATTCATTACAAATCAACTGAAATATCTCAAGCCTTTTATTATTTTAATATTGCTGATCATGGCTTACAGCTTAAGAAAACTCAAATATCCTATCTCAAAAAATTAGAATATTCTGGGAATCTTAATCTTAAACTGTTTGTTGTGTGGTGGGTGAAGTCGGCAGAACGTGCTGCCCTCACAGCAATATTAGCCACATGTAAATCCCAGAACGGGTCTCCCTCCTCGGCTGTCAGTGTCTCACAACCACCAAATGTTTTTTTCTGTTTGATGATACTCATCAAAATATTATATAAAGTTTACAGATATATCGTTTCTGAAAGTACATGACTTAAACTGACGTGTGAATCCCTTTCTCTGCTACCCACAAGTCTTTTCTAAACTGACACTAAATGCACATAAACGCAAAATCAAATAAGAGTTGATTTAGTTTCACAGATAAAAACACAAGTTTGCTTTGAGCTTTTTTAATGTTGCTGAGCCTGCAAAGAACAGAATTAGTATGGTTGTATGGCATAAAAATGAACTTTTTCTCATTCATACATTTTTATTTGGAGCTTTTTTTTAAACATTTGTCAGGATGTGGTTGGAGTAGGACCCAGATGCAGGAGACCAGAAGACAGGAGTTCCAAGAAGGTGATTTATTTGTCAAAACAAAACCAAAAACGCTGCTGAGCAGGATGTAAATAACAAGAATCAACAAGAATCAAACACTACAAAAACCAGGGCAGGAAACACGGAGGAACAAAAAGTACGGACCAACAGGGAGCAGGGGAAAGACAAGACCAGATATACAGAAGAGTTAACGAGACACAGGTGCAGACAATCAGAGCAGATGGGAATCAGGAACGTCAAACAAGAACTCAAACACAAAGGCCGTTTCCGAACTCGCATACTGTACTACTAGTATGTACTGATTTTGCCAAAATGTAGTAAGTAGTATGCTGTATGTGAACAGAAGAAAATCTGCAGTGTGTGAAAAATACCCGGATGTTTTACTGATTTGGAAAAAATCCGCAGCTGCATCAGACCAGTCTACGGTCGTTTTCGAATTCAGACACTACCGCACTACATGCTACATACTGCAAAGTATGCACTGAATACTGCCTACTGAATGAAGGATTCAGTACGCTGCTCCAGCAGACCGTTCACACAGCAGTGTGCTACAGTGTATCCCAGAATGCATCTCGCACCAAAACGTCAGCGAAAGCTGAGATTTAAAAGCAGAGTAGAAGCTGTTGTAATACCAGCTGTAGCGCTGTTAATATCTATGCCACAACATTATTACGTTTTAACATCTTTTCAGGCGTAAGAGTAACCGTTTAGTTTAGTAGCAAGTTTCTCCAAATAACGCCTGTTAAGAAATTTGATCCGATGTTCCGGGGATCAAAAGAGCCGCCGGTCCGGCCGCATCAGCCGCTCATGGCCGGAGAACAGACGCGATCGCCGGGTCAACCCGCGCTGTCGTCCCGGGGAGAAACTGCAGCTCTGTGGAGCATCACCGCTGGCTGAAATAAATCATTTAGGAAAATAAATGTTAGTTTAATAGATGAAGTCACGTTAGTTTGTCTGACTATAAAGTGAAGCTTCAAGATTTCACTGGAGCCCCAGAAGCAGCGCCGCTGATCTGTCGGCACATCAAGGCTGTCACAATTCTAATAAATGTATTAAAATGAACACATCAGTTAATCGAATTTCATTTTATTACATGTCATTAAGCAACATATGTTTGGGTTTTTATTTAGTGCACCTCTACGTACTTGGTATAAAACATAATAAAATAATGAATAATTAATTAATTAATTAATATCACGTGCACAGTAGGGGTACAGACTATAAAGGAGTGACAACAGACAGAGGAGACAGGTGAGAGAGACGAGAGAGTAGCGACAACAGACAGTACAGAGACAAGAGAGAGACAAGAGAAGAGAGAAATGTCAGACCACAATGTGGCCCTAAGGAGGCGCAGGTGGCGATACAGGTTGGCCATCCTTTGTGCACATGTGTCCCATGTAAGTATATCAAACTTTCTTTAAGGGTTAATCTCATTAGGGCTAAGTAAAGCAGTAAACTCCAAAGCTAACAGCCAAATACTGTCAGATAAGTCAGTAAATAATATTCTGTGACAAACAACTTTGTTAGAGAACAGTTTATTGGAAAAGGTGAACTCCAAAAGTATAGTTATAAAGTAAAAACACAGAAGAGAAAGTTAATTAAACACACTGCCCCCACTCCAACAGCAAGCTCGTCGAGGGCAGTATTCGCAGCTGAATGCTGAGACCCCAGTGATGCGCCTCTACCTGGGAGAGGGAGAGCTGCAGAGAGACTTCCGCCTGTCAAGGCAGAGTGTGGGGGCCCTCATCCAGTCCCTCGGCTACAACAAGGAGCACGGCTGGGGAAAACACATTGAAGTGGGCATTTACTTATATTGGCTGGCCAGTGCCACCTCCTACAGGGTGGTGTCGGAGGCCTTCGACGTGCCCACGACCACAGTGTTTGATATTGTGCATCGTGTGGCTAAAAACATGATGGCTATACTTAAGAGGGTCATCCATTTCCCTGCTGAGGATGAGCTGGTGGGGATAGGGGAAGGCTTCGCCCGCCTGGCTGGCTCCCGGGCCTTCAGCCATGTAGCTGGCAGCATCGACGGCACCCACATCCGGATCAAGCCACCTGCAGCAAACAAGGTCGACTATCTGAATAGGTACCCTGCATACGAATTACCCACTTCACAAAGATAAAATTGCCTGCTCTAATTCCATACCAATGTCAACAAGTGACCACATTTTCTTTTTTGGATCAGGAAACTTTTCCACTCGATCCAGCTGCAGGTGGTCTGTGATCACAGAGGACGCTTCATAAACATCTTCACAGGTATGGAAGGAAATCAGTATTGTATCAACAGGTCGATGCAATGTTGATTACATTCAGATAGTATTGTATCTAGTGTATGTATGTAATATACTAGTATTCAGATTTGAATAGTATTTACATCACATCCATTATCTAGGGTGTTATTCCCAAATATATTCAATCATCATGTACTGTATGAGTTACTAACATGACAAGCTATGTATCTCAGTGATTTATGTGTCAGGCATGCATCAGGCATCTAACATAATCAATTGTTCAATGTGCCAACTAAAAATAAACATTTAAGAGGCAATCCTGCAAGTAGTGATTTTCTTCTTTGTAACAATGATTATTTACAGGTCTACCTGGTGCAGTGCACGACGCACGGGTCTTGCGGTGGAGCTCGCTGTACTACAAGCGGCTCTACCCACCTCCTGGCTGGATCCTCATTGGGGATGGGGGATATCCCTGCCTGACAGCACCGATAGCCCTGATGACCCCGTACAGGGAGCCGGTGCAGAATCCGGTGCAGGCCAGATACAATCGCCACCATTCCAAGGCCAGATGTGTGGTGGAGAGGGCGATTGGCATGATGAAGAACCGGTGGCGCAGCATCTTCTTCAAGGCTCTCGAGGTAAAAGAAAATACAAGAGAGCATAAGATGTCTGTAAATGTCCCTACTTACAGAGTGGCTGGGCAGTGAAGCTGTACAGTATAAGGATGAACATTTTGAGTGTTTGAATGTTGGTGCTTGTTGGTGTTTGTATTGTCTGCGACAGACTGTGAAGACAAATTCCCCCATGGGACAATAAAGGCTATCTATCTAATTAACAAGGATTGATTGATTGAAATGACTGAGGATTAATAACGTGCAGTTACATGACACATCTCTTTATTCCTATAGGTTAAACCTACTTTTGTGCCGCTGGTGGTGTCCTCATGTGCCTTCCTGCACAATATATGCATCAGCAACGGTGACATGGTGGAGCCAGATGAGGATGTCCCGGAAGATGACGGGGACGACCAGCCAGAGGACCAAAGGCCTGGGGAAAACCTCCGGAACAGGATGGCTGCAGAGATTTCTGCTCCTGGTGCTGCCATTCCTGCACTGCAGGAGCATGACTATATTGGTCATGTTTCTGCAAACAATTAAATAAAAAAAGAATTGTTCTATCGTTTGACATTTCTTGTTCACAGTTCCTGCAACATCTGTTCTTTTGTGTCATGTCTGTTCTTTTGTGTCCCTGCAATATCTGTTCTTCTTTGATTACAAGGTTCAGAGCACAAACCACACTTCAATTGCTTGTATTTCTTTATTATTTTTTTTTTATTATTTTTTTCATCAATCATTTTTTCAACATTTTCTCAAACATTTCCATCAACTGTTTCTGTCTCCTCTCCTCCCTTTCTGCATTTTCCTTCTCCCTCCTCTCCTCCCTTTCTGCATTTTCTTTCTCCCTCCTCTCAATCCACTCTCTCCATTCTCTCTCCCTCTTCTCCTCTCTGTCCATCCTCTCCCTCTCCATCCTCTCCTGCCTGTCCATCCTCTCCCTCTCCATTTTCTCCTCCCTCTCCATCCTCTCTCTCTCCATCAGCCGTTGTCTTCCCACTGCATTTTCCTCTCTCTCCTCATCCTTCTCTGCCATTCTTTCAAAAAGCCGGACCATGTCCGGCTCCCTCCTCCTCTTGGCAGGGGGACCATCCTCATCAACCTGGGGGGGTTCGCTGGTTGAGGGAGAAGAGACCACCATCACATCCTGGTTGGATGAGTCGATGGTAACCGGGGGCATAATGCTCGGCCCCTGGCCCAGTGACTCATCCATAAGGGTGTACCACTTCCAGGATGCAGCAGTGGCCTCTCCTCCCTCAGTGCTTACCCCTGTCCTCGGGGCCTTGAGCTCCTACACACACACACACACACACAAAGAAACAAACTGGCAACTGCATCTGTAGTTATGTTTTTCCAGCTCAGTAGCATATGGGTAATGGCATTGTAGGAGGTCCAACAGAATTTAAAATACAACAGCTCCTGCGAAATAGGTGACATGGCTTGATTACTTGCCTTATATCTTTGTTTCAGGTTTTCCCACTTTCGTTTTAATTTGGTGGGCTCTATTTTGCCCACCAAATCCCTCTCCCGGACAAATTCTCTGTCAGAACATAGCAATGAAGAGCAGTTATTCCATGAAAATACACCGAAATCCCGATATATGACGTTGTCATAACACTTAAATCACTTTTATTTACCTAACAAGCACGCTAGGATAACTAACGGAGACCTAACAAACTTTTAAAAACCTCACTTACTCGAAGCCTTTTACAGCGGCATTTCGCCGGCCACTGAAGAGGGCGGTGTTGGCCGACCGCCACACAATGAGCGCCTCGGTGTCCTTATCTGTCCCTGATAACGAAGGATAAGTTATATGTTTTCTTCTTGTCGGCTCACCATCGTTCACAGTAACGTTACTTTGGCTGACTTAACGTTACGTTATCGCTTTGTATTAACGTTATTAGGACAAGTATGCCATGTTCTACATTCATTACTAATGGGCAACGTAGCTTTGTCACAATTTTTGATCGTTGTCCTTACACTGAATTGTGTCGGCCACATTATGTGATTACGTTACTTACATTTATATTCCTCCACGGTGCAACCTGATGATTCCGCCATTGTCATCTCTGAATTGTGCTGTGGGCGCCGCCCCTTTATGCTGCACAGCTGTTTTCTCAATAAAGCTTTGAACAAACAAAGAAAAAAGCGCTGCCCGGCCAAGGCCGCATTGCATTCTGGGATATAGTGAGCGAGGTGGGCTGGTCTGAGCATGCTGCGGATTTTTTTCCAGATCAGTAAAACATCCGGGTATTTTTCGCACACTGCAGATTTCCTTCTGTTCACATACAGCATACTACTTACTACACTTTGGCCAAATCAGTGTATACTTGTAGTACAGTATGCCAATTCGAAAACGGCCTACCTCACCTACTATATCCCAGAATGCAATGCGCCCTTGACCGGACAGCGCTTTTTTTTTTTACAAGCTTTATTGAGAAAACACCAGTGCAATACAAAACAGCGGTGACCAGAAAGCACAATCTTGTGAAGGCAGAAAGGACTAGTTGCACCGTGGAGAGGGAAAAGGAGGAATATAAATGTAAGTAACTTTAATATATACATTTTTTAATTCAATTTAGTGTAAGGACATAACGTTAAGTCAGCCAAAGTAACGTTACTGTTAACGATAGAAAGCTGTCAAGAAGAAAACAACATATAACTTAAAAAATCTATTTGTTGTTATTAGAGACAGAGCAGGACACCGAAGCGCTGATAATCTGGTGATCCGCCGACGAAGCCTCTTCAGTTGGCGAAGAAATGCTGCCCAAAAAGGATTTAAGTTAGGTTTTTAATAGTATGTTAGGTTTTTGTTAGTTATCTTAGCGTGCCTGCCATGTAAATAAAGTGATTTAAGTGTTATGACAACGTTATATATCGGTAGTTCGTTGTATTTTCATGAAATAACTACTTTTCATTGCTGTGTTTTGACAGAGAATTTGTCCGAGAGCTGAAATAAATAGGAGATGCAGAGAGAGCGTATGGACAAGCAATTTCAATTTCAATTTCAATGTATTTATTTGGTGAGGAGGGACCGTGCACATCATTATGCGTTTACAAATAAAGGCAGATGCACCCAACTGTAGCCTATTGGCTAATTCCCATTGGCAGTCCCCCCGGCTAGGATATAAAAACAGGCAAGTTAAAAGCAATACAGTGTTAAGTTAAAAAATACAATAGTACAATAATATAACCAATACAACAATAATACAACCAACCACATAACACATTTCATAGTATTTTACATTCATAAGTTATAGTTATAAGTTATAAGTTATAGCAGTAGACTAAAGTAAAGTGCAAGTGTCTATGTAAAGTGCTGGTGTCACAGCTATAAATTGCAGAGTAGAGGTATAAAGTGTGTGGTGTATGGGACTGTGGACTTGAGAAAAGAGAGAAAAAAAGAGAAAAAAAAGAGGTGGGGGGATGTAGGTGGAATGGGGTTGCAGCAATGCAAGACTGGGTCATGCTATTGGTTTAGATGTGGTGTTGAAGTATTGATGTTAGTTTTAAGTCATTGAACTGTGGGAATGGGGAAAAAAAAAAAAAAAACTAAAGGAGAGGTAGTAGTAATAACAGTATGACAGCGCTACATGATAACAGCGGTTACATCAAACATGGTCACAAGTTTGTCTGTGTAGCAACCATTTTTTCAGGTTAACTTTAAATGTTGCATATGTGTCACATTTTCTTATGTTAGTTGGTAGACTGCAAGCAAAAACAGTATGTGAGATTTTTTAGTACGTCTGAAACATTAGTACGTACTCAATAGTATGCACTATCCATACTCATTCTGGAGAAATGTATTAGTGTGGATTGATGGACACTAGCCGAGCAGAAACTTCCCACAATGCAATGCAGCAGTGTTTGGTTGCTAAGTGATACGCATATGTCATAAGTATAATATTAAGTATAATAATATTATTATATGATATTAATATCATAATATTCGTATATAATAATATTATATAATGTCATCTTGTTTGGGCCAGGATAAATGGGAAATAGCGGAGCTGCTACTGCTGCTGTTACCATGGTAACAGCTGCTACTGCTGCTGTGACACGTCACTTCCTCCCAACGGCAGGAAGTGACGTGTGGCTATGAGTAATACGTCTAATACGAATTAATGCACACTACTGATATTTACTCAAAAGTATGCCGAACTTAAATCCCTCACCAAAACCGCTCACAACTTCACCCTCACCATTGACAACTCCATTCTGTCTCCCTCCACTCACATCCGCAACCTCGGAGTTATCCTGGACAACAACCTCTCCTTCCAACACCATGTCAACCACATCACAAGGACTGCTTTCTTCCACCTCAAAAATATTGCCCGTCTTCGTCCATCACTCTCCTTCTCTACCGCTGAAACCTTGATCCACGCCTTCATCACCTCAAGACTGGACTACTGCAACAGCATCCTCTACGGTTCAACTTCCAAGGTCCTCAATAAACTCCAATATATTCAGAACTCTGCCGCCCGCCTGCTCACCCACACCCGCTCCAGAGACCACATCACCCCAGTCCTCCAGAAGCTCCACTGGCTCCCCATCCCTCAACGGATCCACTTCAAAATCCTTCTCCTCACCCATAAAGCTCTCCACAATCAGGCCCCCTGCTACCTCACCGACCTGCTCCACCGCTACACTCCCTCCCGCAGCCTCCGCTCCTCTGACGCCAACCTTCTGTCCCTTCCTGTCAGAACCAAGCACCGGACCTGGGGCGACAGGGCCTTCTCCATCGCTGCACCCACCCTCTGGAACTCCCTCCCCAAAAACATCCGTGACTATACAGACCTCCCAGCATTCAAATCCCATCTCAAAACTCACCTTTACAGAACTGCTTTTAATGTGTGATTAATGTCCTGTTTCATGTTGTGTCCTTATGTACTGTTCCTGTGTAATTGTAAATTGTATTATGTGTTTTGTTTTAATGTAAAGCGTCTTTGAGTGCCCTGAAAAGCGCTATATAAATAAAATGTATTATTATTATTATTATTAAGTATACTTTTTAGTATATACTGTTTAGTATGGCATTTCGGACGCACCGCATGTCTTTGGCCGTTTCCGAAATCGCATACTAACGTACTACATGCTACATACTGCAAAGTATGTACTGTATACTGCCTACTAAATGAAGGATTCAGTACGCGGCTCCAGCAGATCGTTCACACAGCAGTATGCTACAGTAAGTATCCCAGAATGCATTTCACCAACCATTCACACAGCAGTAGCAGCCAAGTATCCCAGAATGCATTTCGCACCAAAACGACAGCGGAAGCCGAGAGCTAAAAGCTGTTTTAATTTCCGCTGTAGTGCTGTTAATATGCCACTTTATTAAGTTTTAATATTTTTTCAGGCGTAAAAGTAACCGTTAAGATCACCAACCTAGCCTCAGTTTATCCAAATAACGCCTGTTAAGAAATTTGAACCGAAGTTTTCGGGATGAGAAGAGCCGCCGGCCCCGGGGAGCAGCAGCAGCAGCAGCTCACGGCCGGAGTACAGACGTGATCGCCGGGTCAACCTGCGCCGTTGTCCCGGGGAGAAACCTGCAGCTCTTTGGAGAATTTATATATGTATTATAGATTACTAGATTATTGATACTGGAGCCCCAGAAGCAGTGCTCCTGCACTGTCTGTACATCAGAGCCGTCACAATTTTAATGAATGTATTAACATTAACATATCATTCAATTGAATTTCATTTTATTTTATTATTAACAAAGTTCTTCTCCTCTCTGTCGAGTCACTCTCTCTCCATCTTCTCCTCCTTGTCCATACGCTCTCTCTGCATCTCCTATTTATTTCAGCTCCCGGACAAATTCTCTGTCAAAACACAGCAATGAAAAGTAGTTATTTCATGAAAATACAACAAACTCATTGGAAGTATTCACCGGCAGCTCTGCCTCCAGGGATTGGCTGAAGGATTGGCTGAAGGAGCTGGGGACGTGTAACGACCAGTCCTGGAGCTGTTCAATGGGAGCCTCCCTCTGACCGTTCATTCACCAATGGAAAGTCCGTGCCCCACTTTATACAGACATTTCTTAACTTATGTATAAGGTATTCTCAATTTAAGTCTTACAGTAGGTCTTACGTCTTGTTGACACCTAGAGGTTGGTTAAATCTTGAAGCAGGTAAATGGTCCCAACATACTTCTTAATCTACATGAGAATGGCTGGAAAAAAGGAGGAAAAGGAATAATAAGTGCTGCGATGACGTAGAGTCCCCAGTTCAAGCAAATTGAAAGGCTGTTCGGACTTCAAACTTGATCTTAAAGGTATTGTGACATAATTTTTAACATGCTTTTAACACTATTAAAAGTCTTGGCCAATATCCCTCAAATGTGTCTAAAAAGGTATAACAAGAAAAACTTCACTCCAGTACTCCATGCCTGGCTTTTTATGACGGTGTTTTTTTGCGCAGTGAAAAACGCTTCCTTTTCCCCCTTTCCTGTCAATCATTGCCCCGCTCCTCCTCCCAACCTCCTCCAACCCAACTGCTACACACTTCTGCCGTCTCCACACACACACGCGCACACCGAACCACAAACACCCACACACACAGCCCAGACAGGGCGACTACAGCCCGGGGATGTCCGTGACCAGAGGACTGGAAGGCAGCACCGTAGCTCCCCGCAAGCAATACGCTAACAGCGGCGTCGGAGAGTTACCGTAGATGACCATTTAGTAGCCCGGGCGTTTAATATGCTAAATCCACTTGGACCCCAGGCGTTTATAAGAACCAGGCGGGTATTTGCACCAGGCTACAATTTATTTTTGCAATGAGCAGCACCAGACCATTACTTACAAAGAACATATGAGATCACCATAGTACCACTGGAACTAAAATTGTACACACTGTACACAACACAACACCTCACGACGAGCTCCCGATCACGAATCGTGAGGTCGCAATAAAATCAAGCGTGTTTGAAATCCTGGTCGCTCCTCGTGAAGGAATCACAGCTGAAGCAGCTGCGACCCGATTTGACTCATCCTTTCACAGAGAGCATGCGCAATCTCTGATGTTACGTCAAAAACTATTATTTGTAGTTTAAGTTTTGCAAATTCACATTACAAATCATGTTTTAATAGCAAAAAAAAAGAGCGCAGTTCCACGTCGGTGCGGGTCGCCGCGTACCCTACGCCGTAGTCTCTGCGTTGTTGTAACGCGGAACCATAAATCAGCCTTACGGCGTACCCTGCACCGTAGGCTCTGCGTTGGTGTAACGCGAAACCATAAATCAGCCTTCAGTGTGTGCGCTGTCTGCTGAACTCTTTTTTCTCTTCTCATTTTGCTGGGACGCCGGGTTCCTCCGCCGAGACAACTTTTGCGGTACGCGTTCTTTGTTGTGTCTAAAAATGATTCGCAGTGCACACACCCAATCAGAAACGGTACAGATATTTTGGGATTTTAATATATAAAAAAATAAAATTATAAATAATAAAGAATCCCCATGACTTTGATCAGGTGGGCAGGATGCAGGTTGGGATGTGGGAACAGCCCACCCCTGCCCAAAACCGGCTTCGAGTTCCAGTACACAGACTTCAGGTAAACATGTGCATTTTATATGCATGCAAACATTATTTGGAGCGGAGCGGGGTGCAGTGTTACTGGAGCGCTGAGCGGTTATGGGTGGAGCGTTTTTTTCTTTTCATGCTCTGATATACAAAGACAGTTTGTCCGTGTAACGGCGACACACGGAGCTGATCAGAGCAGTATGAACGATACTGTACACAATACAATGCAAATACAGTGTTATTACCAGGTTATTACCGGTAGTCGCCCGGGCGTTTAATTGAACCGGCGTTTATTATGCCAAATGGGCTCGGACCCCCGGCGGCTATTAGAGCACAGGCGCGTATTTGCGCGCGGGCGACTATCTGGTCATCTACGGTAAGCCGGGTGCGACAGGCGAAGCATGCACGGAAAAGCAGCACGGCGAAGCAGTCCACAGCAAACAATCACAAAAATAAAGGCATGCGAAGCAGCAGTGTCCCCTTATCTTAAGTCCAGTCAGTGGCCGCGGGTCTTTTTAGCAGTTGTCCTCCGGTGATGAGAACAAAAGAGGCTCTAAACAGCTCCGTGTTAAGCCTGATTTATGGTTCCGCGTTAAATCGACGCAGAGCCTACGCCGTAGGGTTCAGCGTACGGTGCGCGTCGCCGCGTAACCCTACGCCGTGGGCTCTGCGTCGGTGTAACGCGGAACCATAAATCAGCCTTTATGGTGCGCTGGAGAGGAGAGGAGATTAGCGGACCGTTACGTAACGGTCCGCCACCAAACCAGATGCGCTGTTTTTGCATAATTGTGCGGAAAATCCCAGAAAGCACACAATACACTGAATGTTAAAAGTTGGGTGTAATTGATGTCAAGACACCCAACAAAACACAAAAAATCAAGAAAAATTTGTTTTTCATGTCACAATACCTTT